>NW_009649075.1:2329159-2338234 GCF_000708025.1 Charadrius vociferus
GAAAGAGTTTAAATATTTGGAGAATAATTATAGACATTGCTTCTAGGAGGAAAAATAAGACCTAGACTTACATAAATGCAAGTGGGATTGCCTACTGTTAAAATATACGTCTAATGGGTGACAGAATACAACAGCCTAATTCAAGTATCAGTTTATACTGTGTCTCTGGGCTTTCTAGGCTCAAATTCTGCTGATGATCTGGTCTAACAGCCTTGTTAAATTAGCTTGGATATGCCTTTTTAACTGCAGGAAAGCCCGCAGGTAGTCACTTTTTGCGTATGCACTGAGCTTTCCTCCCCCATTTACTTTCATGATGGACATTATCAAGTGCTCAAGAAGCTAAAATGGCACTTCAGAAGAAATTGGTGAAGCACCAATAGTATCTCAAGACTCTACATTCTCCTTTCTCCCAAGCCTGCTAAATTAATTTTAGTTCCTTTCCCAGGTTCTGATCTGTGTATAAGTTTCAGAAAGAGGATCATCATGGGGATGATCCTCTCCTCCAACAGGCAGGAAAAGCAAGAACTGCAGAGATCACAGAAGAAATTGCTTTACTGCAAAAGCTGGCCTAAGAAATGCTTGTAGAGAAATGTTGTTCCTTTAGAGGTGGACATACATCTATTCCTTCAGCATAAGAAATACATGTTCTTGGACATTCCTCTCCAAAAGCCAGCGAAAGACAAAAGGACAGTCAGTCCACAGAGATACTTCCTAACGACCGGTTAAGGATGACAGTAAAGAACAGGCAATTATGTAATTTTGTGAGAGACAGAAGATGCAGATACACAACCAGCATCTGATGTACACCTTGTGCTCTCCTGGTCTCTCAGTTGTCATCTGTCTGCATGTTAGTGCTCTAGAAGCTGGATTCTCAATAAGCAGCATCTGCAATGTAGCAAGAGCCTTGGAGGTGCGATCTCTGGTGACAGGCAGTGGAAAGCTTGACCAAACTGGTAGCCTCTGTTGCAGCCTCTGTGAACTGCTCATCCAGAAACTTCTCGGCTGTTTGTTAGCTTCTGCACTTGAGAACATGACTATTCCTGGTGTTGCTGAAGAGCCTGTTTACTGCTACAACCCTTAATGGGATACAGCATGTCTCTGCTGCGTGTTCTACCAGCCCTAACTGCACAAGGGAGGAGGGGAAGAAAGGGGTAGGGCTTTGCTCCTGCTTCCTTTTTCCATTAGGAGAGTAGGGAGGGAACCAGTCTTCAGTTGGGAAGAGATGCTGCATGGGCATACTGGGGTCTGCCAGTCCCTTCAGTATCTCCACACCTTGCCTTAAAAAAAGAATAAAAAGGCTTGATGATTCACTAGCACTCACTCATTCTAGGCATTTCCAGTAGCCTTAACAGATTCATCAGTAACTTTATAATGTTTATCATTCTAATATTGCTACTGATAACCATGTAAAGTGATCGTCCTGGATTTCATGAGTTTGTGCAGATTGTCAAGGAAGGAATGGAAAGTATGTGCTGATGCATTTTATTTGGAAGTACCCTTCATATGCCGCCTTCCCTGGTGGCATCATATACGTGGAAGACTGAGGAGGAATCAAGAATGAAATGGATTGCTGCAGATGGCAGAAGATCTCACTGGTCATCACAAGTGAAGGATGTGTCTGCAACACCTACTCTTCTCTCCTGCGGTTGTTGTCTGGTGTCAGGCTTCACAGGTATAAGTGAAGATTATTTCCTATTTGTAAAATTACTGAAAATGTGCTGAGGTGTTTCAGGTAAAAAAAAAAAAATAAAAATAGTTATGACATGGTTTCTCCACTGGAAGACCTTGCAACTTGACTTAAATGTGATGTTTAGTGTGAGCAGAGCAAAAAAAAGGGGGACTAAGGATGAGAGTTGAAGTGGTCAGAATTTGTAGTGACTTCGTCTGGTGTTTGTGTGTGTGTTTGTGCATGTATGTGCATGTTGCTGGTTCTCTTCCGTCCATGAAATGGGCATGAAAATCGAATAAGTTTGGGTAAGAAAAACAGGCTATAGTCTTCCTGTCTTTTGAAATGGGAGGGGTGTGCTATCCACTGCCAGAACACGGGTGCATTTGAAAGTAAAAAAACCTCTTGTTGTCCATTCACAAGGAATATGTTACCTTAAAATGTATCCTCTTCTCTGGCTGCCAGAGAGTACTTGCTCCCCTACATGCCATTTGATCTTTTCCATAGCTCTTGCTACTATTTTCCTCACTTTCAGGCTCCCTCATGCATCCACTTTTCTTCATACCTTCAGTGTCCCTCCGATTTCCATACAACCCTTTTTTCCTTTAACAGAGATGTTACCCTGAGAATGAGGAAGGGCTTGACCTGACCAGAATGACTTTGTCCCAGAAGATACCATAGCAATAAGGAGAAGGGGGTCCTCCCCAGCTAGGTGGGAAAGTGTAGCTCGAAGAAAGTCACCACACCTCCTCTGTTCCCTACCAAATCGAGTCAGCAGAAAGGATTTCCATAATTACTAAGTCTCACAGCCATCAATGTACTCATAAGGTTATTTTCCAACCTGGGGAGTCCAGTTAGGGTGGAAAATAGTCCTTTGATTTATGGCCCTCAGATAGTCAGCTCATAAATTAACGTTTGAGTTGGCAGCTTCAATATGTGCCTTTTACATCTGAAGGCTGCAGGTAGCAGAGAGTGACAGGAAGGCATCAGACTAAGATGTGTAAAACATACATAAACTGTGTTTATTTTCCACGTCTCAACTGAGAAGGCATTTCACTGAGTGTTATACCATGGCTCTTTAAATGCTTCATTATTTATAGACATGACTTGGATAGTATTGAAAGCAAGATTTCTGGGTGACAGTAAATGGTAAGGAAAGGTAAATAGTGAAGAACAATGCAGTTAGACACAAAAGGTCTTAGATCATTTAAGTAATTGGGCAAAAAGATGACAAATCCAGTTCGGTACAGATAAATGTAGAATAATGAGTCTTGGAGCAAAGAATATAAAGAGAGAATATGTTAACTAGGAGAATGCCACAGCATACTGACTAGTGAAGAGATCTGGGGAGCTAATGGAAAGAAATCTCCTTAATGCTTAGGATATAACTGATTCTGAATGGGTGGAGTCACAGAGGAATAAGAAAAGGGTCAAGAACTGAGTTTTTTGTAGACATAAAACCCTCTTAGGTTATCTTGTCCATCCCCTTGCATCAGCTGAGAGACAATTCTTTCTGCAAGGAATCCTATTATGTTGAATTATGAGGACTGTCAAGGTGATTTATAAGACAGATTTAGTTAGAGTGTGAACATTTTTGCTAGCCAACACAAAAAGCTGAATGTTTTGGATGAGATTCTGACCTCACTGACATAGATGTAAATAAAGTCACCTGTGCAATTTTGAGCAGAATCTCTCATGCTATACAGAAGTATATACGCACTTGTCCATTCTCAGAATTGGAATTTTACCCCGGGCAATACTGGGATTTTAGCTACAGCTGTAGATGAGACAATACAGAATCTGGTAAAGATGGAGTTTCTACCAGGGAAATTCATATGACCTGTGAAGCCCAAGCTGACTTAAGACTGGTGATTGGAAGCCTATTCCCTCTCTTGCATGGCTGCTGCCTGGTGACCCACTTCAGATATTAATCTGGATAAAAGGTTATCTGCTTTCTCAGCAAACCCACTGACTTCAGAAGATATTATTGGAGAGTGAAAAGAGTAGGAGTTGACTCTCACAGTAAGCATATAAACATGAAAAGGAAGAATCAAAGCCCAAAATTGTGAGCTGAAAACTCCGTGTTCAACTCCCATCAGAGACATGCACATCTTCTATTAGTGTGCATTTGACACCAGTGTTTTCCTGGTTCTTGAAGTTGTGCTCTGTTCTTGTGCTCTGCTGCTGGAATCTGCACCAAAGTCCATCTGGGATGAAAAAAGTTCATAGAATCATAGAATTGTCTAGGTTGGAAGAAACCCTTGGGATCATCGAGTCCAACCATCTACCCTACTCTACAAAGTTTTCCCCTACATCATATCCCCCAACACCACATCTAAATGGCTCTTAAACACATCCAGGGATGGTGACTCAACCACCTCCCTGGGCAGCCTATTCCAATGCCCAACCACTCTTTCTGTGAAAAATTCTTTCCTAATGTTCAGTCTAAATCTACCCGGTTGGAGCTGAAGCCATTCCCTCTTGTTCTGTCATTAATTACCTGTGAGAAGAGACCAGCACCAACCTCTCTACAGTGTCCTTTCAAACAGTTGTAGAGAGTGATGAGGTCTCCCCTCAGTCTCCTCCTCCTCCAACTAAACAGTCCCAGCTCCTTCAACTGCTCTTCATATGATTTGTTTACTAGGCCCTTCACCAGCTCTTCAAATTCCTTGTCTTATCTGGGAAGCAGAAGACCTATGTTCTGATCTTCCTCCAACAGTTGATCATACACTTTACATTTAACAGGCACAGAAGCAGTGAGAGGAATACAGATCTTCCTTTTGCCTATGAGTGCTGTCATGAGCGGACTGTTTCTCTCTTCTGCTTCTGCCCAATGGGTGAATGAAGATTGTGCTCCTTTCTTCTTTTGACACAATGGGTGGAGACCACCCCTACACACAACCCCCCAGCCCCACCCCAAACTCTCCTGAAGTCTGGAGTTACAGATATGGGTGATATACATCTTGCTTTGAGGGGAAGACTAGTCTCAGCATCTCTGTTAAATAACACAGAAATAACAACTGTGAGTAGTACCAGCATTGCTCTAAAATGGAGAGAAATTCCCACTCATATCCTTTGGAAGATGGACCTATGTTGCTTCTTCAGGAAGGGCTGGGGAGCTTCAAGACTTCAAGTTCTGAGAAGATGGAGGAACCCTCCCACTACCCTTTGCTGGGTTAAAGAAGGATGAGAAAAGGATTCAGTGGAAGCCCATCATAGAATCACAGAATCATAGAATGGTTAATATTGGAAGGGACCTTAGAGATCATCTAGTTCCAACCCCCCTGCCATAAGCAGGGACACCTTCCACTAGACCAGGTTGCTAAAAGCCCCCTCCCACCTAGCCTTGAACACCTCCAGGGATAGGGCATCCACAACTTCTCTAGGCAACCTGTGCCAGTGTCTTACTACCCTGACAGTAAAGAATTTCTTCCTAATATCTATTCTAAACCTACTCTCTTTCAGTTTAAAGCCATTACCCCTTGTCCTATTGCCGCACTCCCTGATCAAGAGTCCCTCCCCATCTTTTCTGTAGGCCCCCTTTAGGTACTGGAAGGGGCTATAAGGTCTCCCCGGAGCCTTCTCTTCTCCAGGCTGAACAACCCCAACTCTCTCAGCCTGTCCTCATACAGGTGCTCCAGCCCTCTGATCATCTTGATGGCCTCCTCTGGCCCCACTTATGCTGGGGACTCCAGATCTGGACACAGTACTCGAAGTGCGGTCTCACAGTCTCCCTGTACACTGCTATATGGGATCAGCACGGAGCGCTGGGTCCTGGGTCTCAGATGCCTCGGATCCTGCATCCCAGGCAGGTATTACAGTGCCTACATTTTTCCATGGAAAAAAACTGAAATCCACAAGTGAGCTTAGTGCAAAACTAACAGGGTAATATAATCAGAGCACTGTCATTTTGTTAATTCAGCCTTGGAGAAACTTACCTCTAGGTAAACAATAGCTGCAATATCCTTTTTTTCATGTCAATGAGGTGTATATTCTACTGCATCATTCACCTTTGTCAGTTCTTATTTCCAAACCTTGCTGAGGGACCAGAAAATGCTTACACCGTCAAACACAAGCAATTTAAGAAAAGAAACCTCAACTGGAATTCGAGATGTTAATTAAATGTTGGTTTCCTGATCTCTAGTTCCTTTTTGCTGTTTTCTGTTTGCATCAGGCTGGGCATTACTGCTGAGGAGGTAAAGCGGAGGTTGGGTGATGTAGAAGTAAGTAATGCAGGGTGGGATGGAAGCAGGACTGGTGTGCTACTGGAAGCGCTGCACTACAGTGGGCACCAAAGTGCTCCCTTTGTATAAATGGTCCATTTTAACAGGGTTTTTCCAAGAGCTGTACCTAAGATGTGGAAAGTGGAGGCAAACCCTTGATCCACCACAAGCTTCCCATACCACCATTGCAAAGGTTCTGCTGGTTTCGTATCACTGTCTGTAAAATCTACACACACAAACACACAGCATGTATACAGAGCCCTTCCCCATCTCCCAGTGACAGGATACCTATAAATGCATTAAAACTCTCTATACGGCACTTAGGGACATCATTTAGTGGTGGACTTGGCAGTGTGAGGCTTATGGTTGGACTCAATGATCTTAAAGATCTTTTCCAACCTAAATGATTCTGTGATTCTGTGATTTCTGATAGCTTGGCCTTGGGAGCCTTTAAAATGCTTGGGAGATGGGTTTTTTTTAACGCTTAATTCCTTTTTCGAAGAGATGTGCTCTTTCTATAAGATGTTTTGTGGAAAAAGAATTTTTCTTTGTGATGAGGTACAGACTTTCTGGAGCAGTACCAAAATAATGCTACTTTATTTATGATTCTTATTTTTTTTCAAAGCTGGGGTTACTGTCTGTGTCTAATAAAGCTGCTAACAAGCCTCTGCAGCAATTTGTTTCCTTCTGAAGCTATGTTTGCAAGGCCCTTGAAAAGTGTGACATCACATTGGCTTTTCAACATATAAATGAGAAGTTGTTTGCTGCTCTTTGATCTGCTATACATTCCAAATACCTCTACTAGGTTATCAAATGGATGCCAGTGTTTGGTTACATGATTATCAGGTATTCATTTAACCTTTTTGACACACCAAAGCGACAAATACTTCAAGATGCTTCCCCGTTTTGAGTACAAAGCTACAGAACTTTCTCTTAAGTTCTGATTTGTATTAACAACTCTAGGATGCTGTTGCAAAAATGCTATTTTTGGCTTTAAAATAAAATGATGCCCTGCTTAGTAGTAGTGAACAGCTCCTAAAGCCTATCAGCTACACAGACAAAGATAATTGCAGTTCCCTCTGATGGAAATCTCTGACTGTAGCCAACCACAGAGAGAACAGGATGTTGAAGAAGCTTTCTGGTATGCAGCTAGTATCCCAGCTTGAAAATTTTATCTTCTTGTGAAGCACAAAGAGCGACTCCTGACATGGGGTATGAACAGACTATGATCCCTGGGTTTCTGTGGGTGTGGGAGATAACCTGACCCGAGGAACAAAACGGAGCAATTCTGCATGAGGTTGCTGTTAACTGTCTATCATTTTCTCCGTCAATGAACCCTTTCTGCAGCGCTGCAGATGGCAATCCCTCTTTTTATAGGAGATGTTCCAACACACATATAATCTCCAAGACATAATGATATTCATATAGTTGCATCCAGGATCATATCCCGCCAGCCCAGACCCTGGATTAATGTCACTTTGAGAAAGAAATTCCACGTTTGAAAGACACAGTAAGATTCTTCCCAAGATCTGTCGGAGATGTCTTGGTGGGATGGTATGTTGTGCTGAGGGAGTAGGAGCAAAAGAGAATTAAACACAGAAGGATACCCAAGATAGTAATTTCTATGGGATCAATGTGTGTCACGTAGCACATTTTACTGGAAACAAAAAGCATCTCTAGTAACTAACTACTAGGGCCAGTTCTGTGGAGGAAAAATGTTGTTCTTTAATTTTTTTAATCAAGAGTAGATATTTTTCAAAAAAAACATGGCTTATTTCAAAGAGGAAGGAGGAACTGAACACAACAGTTGCTGGCTGGAAATCATGGTAGCTGGTTACAGTAGTCCCTTCTCAACTTGAAAACCCTGGGTGAAGTCCTGGCTTCACTAGAATGGGAGAGGATGGGATTTTATCACCTCAAGTGGTGACTTGTACATCCAGAAGATGTATGCACATAGCTGTATTTGATATTAAATCAAAATTTGAAGCATACTTAATTTGGTTTGTGTTACTCAGTACAGGAAGAACTCCAGAATCAATTGCAAGGGCCAAGCACAAGTAGAGTTCTGATGGAAAGGTGTCCAGTAGCATCACAGATGGATAAAGATAGTGGTTGCTGAAATGCGGATTTGAGTCAGAAAGGCCAGAGGATGCTATCTGTAAACCTTACTCTGAACTTTGATAACAGGATCACAGCAGGACAAGAAGTAGTACTGTCATAGAGGAAGAGCAAAGTGGGCTGATTTTTGAAAGAATGGGCTGAGATCAGCTACACTGCAGCATTTAGTGTCAAAGCATGCTTTCTAAGTCTGGAACTGTAGTAGGACATATTATCATGGACTGGCACGTTTTCAGTGATGAAAATTACTATCTAGGCTTGAAGGAAAGTGTATAAAATGCATTGTAAATGTAGCATGTGTATGTAGCGTGTGTGTATATATATATATATAAAAATTTTGGTTTGCATCGACTATGTGGTGTTTTAAACACCTGAACATGAAATGCATGTACATGGGGCATTTGGACCATTGGCAACTGTTTTGTATGACAGTATATGGCGCTGTGATCCAGTGAGGGAACTGGATAGGAGCTATCAGGCAAAGGAGAGCTGAATTTTCCTACAAGTTTTATTGAGATAACTTGAACTACGGAACCACCTTGGGCAAAATCAGTGTAAATCTGTGTGCCTCATTTTTGCAATCAGTAAAATGGAGACATTGCAGTGCACTCTGTGAATATAATGAAATCTACAGTGACCAAACCTTGATGTCAGAGTTAGGAGGCTTAGTTTGGATTTGTAGTCCATGGCCTTATGGACACTCCTTGACTAAAAAGAGGATTAGAACCTTCTTGTGCCTTTTACTGCTCCAGCAGGACATTGCTACTGGTGAAGCCTCTGATTAAGAAGCAGTACTTGAGAGATAACAAATTTTCAGTGATTACCATGGGAACCACAAACGATTTCATAAGGGTGGAGAAATTATAAAAAGTTCTAATTGAGAGAGGATGAGGCTTAAAACAGTTTCTATGGAAACCAGAGGTGGCATCCAAAAAAAGTGTGTGTACTAATCTGATTGGCAGGTAATTGGTTCAGTGGTGGAGTGGTGGAAGCCTTGGGATGTGCAATAAAGTGTCCATCACACAAATATATAAAACACATCGACTTCTGAAGAGGAGATGGAGTCTC
>NW_009649075.1:2338252-2358846 GCF_000708025.1 Charadrius vociferus
GATTCATTTTCATTCTTGTCTTTGTGCTGAGTGAATCTGGTTTGGGTTTTTATCTTTTTTTATTTTTTTTTTCAATGTGGACACAGCTTCAACAGAGGTGATGGATGGAGCTGCTCCCTCACCTTACCCACAGGGTAGAAGTCATGAGGATACTTTTATGGACAGCAGGAGATAGGGTGTTTTTACAGATAGCAGATATGGGCTCCACTGTCCTTCTTCTCAGACAGAAAAGAGAAATTAACACAGACTTCCAGCCTTCCGTAAGCACTCTGAATAGTTGGATGAGATACTTGCCTGTGTTTTCCAGGACTTCAATTTCTTCTGACTGACTGGCTAATATCCAGCTAAGCTCAGTTCACAGAATTCAGAATTTCTGCAGTACTTTTACTTGTCAGATCACAGTGGAAATCCAAAGGACACAATGCCCTGTATGACCTGTGAAGCAACCTACAGGCATACAATAAACCAGCTAACCTAGTATTTATATCTACCAGAACCATTTGCTTTTAGGACAAGCGGAAAACTGTTGTCAAGAGTTTTGGGGAAGACATAGGATGAGTAAATCAAACCTTTGCTCTCTTTCATGGTGCTACAGTGCAAGTACATTACAATATCCTTCAGCATGATGCCTGAAGAAGGAAAATAACAGAACACTGTTGTCAGTAAATTAGATAAATAACAGGCCTTTGGCCAGCTGCAAGTTGCTGAAGTTCTCAGCAAAATCTTTGCCAGCTCAGTGGTTTGGCAGACACATACTTTCCTCCAGTATTCTCTGAGCTCACCAAATTCATTTCTCCATTCAGCAGATGTAGACAGAAAAGCCTAGCAGTTTGAAATATGTTATGGATCGGAGGTGTTTTTAAAAAAGATAAGCCTCTCTGTTGAAAGACCTAGAAGACTGGTCTTCAATATCTGTGACGCAGTGGTTCAATGATAGCAATAATCATGATCTAAATGAAGTATTGCAAAAGTATTAGGAGAAAAAGCATCCCTTAACTTCGCAAATATGTGTTTGGAGAATTTACTTTGCCCATTATCTGACCATAGAATTACCAGTGCCTGCATGGTCTAGGTTGGAGCCATTTGCAGAATGGCCACGCTGCCCGTGATCAGTAGCCAAACTTTTAGGCAAATTTGTATCCAGAATGGCTGCTATATCATAAGGTCTGTATGCTCTGGCATAAATTGAATTTGAAGAATGGGACACAAAGGTATTTGAGGAGAACACAAAGATTTCTTGCTCCACTTTTGGTCTGGCCGTTTTAGATCTTGTGTCAAGCTTCACTCTGTGTTTTATATATAGCACTAAGTTTAGGTGAGTCTTATACATACCACACTTTTGTAAAACATTGAAATGTCTGCCTGGATAATAAGCTTAAACTGTAACCTTTCAAGGATTCTGTCTTTATAGTATAATAAAAAGATTGTTTTCCATAGACTAAAGGGCTCAGAGAAGCTACGAGGATGGTGGTGACATTCATTTAAAGAAGACTCTCAGAATAATGCCACTTTAACTGGCATCATGCAACTGGAGGGTATCTCAGGTGGTCACCCTACCTTGTGGTTCACTGAATCTGTTGCTGCTTGTACCACACATTGTTTTCGACAGGATTTCACAAAAACGGGGCAGTGAACTAAACAGAGCAGCTGAAGAAAATTACAGGAGATGTAGCAAGAACACTCAGGGCTCCATCCTGCTCGCTCAGCCTGGTTAGTCTTATTGTTGACTATTTCTCTCAAAAATGGTGCATTTTTGAATTTTCATGTATGTTTTTATTCCTGTTGCCACCAGTGGGCAAGGAAACAATCAGAGAAACAAACTTGACCCAGCCATACCTCTGGTTGGGTGTTTGCACATCTGCTGCTTTTCTGGTACATTCACGGATGGTGCTGGTCTCCGCCCTGCCTATTATGGACCATGCAAAATTTTCCTGGCAACCGAATCATTAGTCCATATTTCATTTAATTTCATTTCATATCTTGAAATCACACTTCTCAGAAGTGCATGTCTGCATGGGGGAAGGTGTGTAATAACCTTATTTCTGCACATGCTCAATAGAAAGCAATAGTGAAAGTTTCTGGCTTACACAGGTGAACATTTCTGTGTGGGTTTTGCAGGTGGTGCTTCATCCTTCCCAGTACAGTGTGCCAGTTAGCTTTAAACTCCTCTGGAGACTCTCAGATCTTTTCTATGCAAACAAAACGTTCCACTAGCTACAGAACTATCGGAGTTCTGGAGCTGCAAAAAAGGCAGCAATCCCGTACCATAGTGGACAGAAGACAGCATCTGCGCCCTGATGTGGGATCAACATGCAAGAATAACTACTGCGTCAAGATCAGGTGAACTAAATGAAGGGAATTTTGTGGGACTTAGACAGGAGATGCTTAGCCTGTGGAGATTAAGAGATGTTTGAGCGTGTCCAGAGCAGTTGTTTATTATGACTTAGGAACAAGGTTTTGAGGCTAGAATAATACTTTGCATGAAAAAAAAACCCAAAACAACAAATAACCAAATGTGTGCAGCTCTATAGGGGTCAAAAATACAAATCAGATGTTGGAAAAAGGAGTTGACAACATAAGAGAGAACTTTGCCATACCTGTGTAACTCCACACTGCTCATATCCTGATGACTGTATGGAGTTGTGTCCCATCTATCTCAAAAAGGGACAGTAGAACTGAAAGGCACAGAAAGGGTGAGACAGTGAGGGACAACTGTCTGAGGAATGATTAAAAGACTAAGATTCTTCTCCCTCAAAAGGGAACAGCAGAGGAGGAATTTTAAAGAGGTCTTTAAAAACCTGAGTGGTATGGAGAAAATGAGAGAGGAGAGTTTTCTTCATGTCCGCCTTCAATACAAGCGCTAGGGGATAATAATGAAAGTAGCAGGCTGCAGATCGCAAGTCCAGAGCAAACAAAAGGATACAGTCCCTTGTGTGATGTATAATTAGGCTGTGAAATTTCTTCCCATGGGATGCTGTAGATGCTAAAAGTTTACAAGGGTTCGGGAAGTGATTAGGCAGATTCATAGAAGAAAATACCTGCTAAGGACTGTTAAATACATAGACACAATGCCTGGGTCAGGAATTCTTAGATGACAATTTACAGAAGCTGGGCAAATACCAGCACATGCTGACTTGCTTCTTTCTCTTTCTTAGGAATCCACTTCTGGCCAATGTCAGGGATGGCATAATGAGCTGAACGAAATTTGGTTCCCACCAGGAAAAGCTGTTGCCTCATGAAATAAAGTGGACTTGTGCAGGGATCTAGCTGGGAGAAAGAGAAGCTGAATGTGGAATGTGGAACAGAAGAAACTAACACAGGGCAATGATGATCTACTGATGAGAAATGCAGTTCAGGAGTACCACGCAGGGTTGCAGAGCACTGTTTAATTCTGTTTGAGTTCAAAAGCATAACCCCAACTGCACTGAGAGCCCTTCAGAATTCTTTGCAACATTGTGAATACAACTCCAATACACTAATAGGTTGCCGCAATTTTTGGACCTCAGCTTAAGGCATATTCAAAGAGCTTGATGTTCAGATGGTTGGTAGTCCCTTTCCTGTCCAATAATGTCACGAAGCCCAAGAATAACCAGGATCCTGAGAGGAAATTCAATTGAAAATAGTTCACATCCAGATGCTTGTCTGGTCTGTATTGTCAGCGAACAACTTTCCTGAGTTTCTTATTTTTGTTTTCATCTCTCTTTCAGATCACAGTTCAACCTATGTGTCCCAGAGTACAACTTCATGCGTTTTGGCATGATAAAACAAGTTTGGGGGGAGGGGACAGTAAGAGCGTTTGTAAGATTTAAAGTCCTCATGTAATCATGGCTTACATAGAACGTGGCTTACACTGCAGATGGGGATAATGGTACATTGGGTATTCCATCTCATCCACATCACACTCAGTATAAAAGCTGAGGGATCAAAGGGTCAGCTCTCTTTCTTCAATGGCTGACATCCAAGGAGGACTATGTCTGTTTGTCTGCCTTTGATCCTGATCCCTGCATTACTGAATCGAGATCTGGAATCGAGTTCCCGTCCATTGCTGAGTCCATCCTGGGACTTTCCCAGTGCCTGCTGGTGATATAATTGTTATCCTGGGAGCCTGATACGGTTTTGTATATATAGTATCTATTTCATTATTTTCTTATTAATGTTATTACCTTTTTATTATTATTTTATTAACAATATTTCATTAGTTTAGTTTCTTTTTCAACCCATAAGTTTTTTCTCTCATTCTCTCACCCTTCTTTGAATGACAGATGCCTCTCTCTGAAGGGAGAGAAGTTAAAGAGAGTGTTTGTTGTTCATTTATTGTCCATCCCAGCCTAAACCACGACAATGTGCATTTAAAATACAAAACCACACTTTGTTTATCGTTTTGGTCTGGACATAGTTGTTATTTAGGCCTTAATGGCCTAATTAAACCATTAAACATATTTGTGCAGATTTAAGCTAAATGAAAAGAATTTAGTTGTTCATTTTAAAAAAAAAAGGGGGAGAGGGGAACGTGTGTTCACCATAAAAGTGACCATAAATCAAACTTTAAATTAAACAGTGCCAGTTCTATTTGCAGAAATGCCAAGAGTTACATGAGAGTGAAGTCAATGTGCATGTTCCTGAATATTGCTTACAGTGATTTGCTTGCAGAGTTTGCAAATATAATGATTTGGTCATTTGCTGAGTGACAGTTAATATAGTAGCCTAGCTAATATATTAGCCTTTCTTCCTCCAAGCTGTGAGGTAGGGTAACATTAATGGACTATAGGGGACAGGCAGAGATGGGAGAGTAATTTGCCATCAATAATTTCTCTGATAAATGTTACCTTTCTTTTTTTTTTTTCTTCTGCTCACAAACTGTCTATGAATAGGCTATGAGTGGCATTATGTGCTGAACAATCTCTGCCTCTGTGTCTCCATCTATCATGAACTTTTTTCAATGAACGTATGATTGACAAAGGTCAAGCAGCTTTGACTACACACATACGTTACATGGATTGTTTCTTTTCCATCATTGGATGGCAGAAAATCTCAGAATAAAGCCTTCTGGGAAAACAGCTGTAAAAACAAATTCTGAGTCTGCCTGATGACTGATTCAGTTATATTTTGCTGTTCTTTTAAGCTTTTCAAAGTCTATTACAAGTTGCCTTCCAAAAACTCTCATTCACAAAGAACCTGGTAGCTCTTCAACTCAAAAGAAGAAGAAACTCATGAGCTCAAGTATAGAGGCCTTCAGATCCATCTTCCATGCCATTTAAAATGAGGAGCACTGCCATTTACCTAAGCAATGTGGACAATTAAATTGTCTTACAAATATATTTTAGAATCAGGGATTACTATAGATTGGAAAGGACTTCTGGACATCCCTAATTCAAAATCCTGATGAAAGCAAGGCTTTGGGTCGGGTTGCCTAAGACCCCTCCAGCTGAGTTTAATATATCTAAGGATGAAGATTCCATAGCCTCTCTGGGTAACCTGTTCCAGTGCTTAGCTATCCTCACTGTGAAATATGTTTCCTTGCAAATAGCTGAAATTTCCCTTGGTGCAGCCTGTGTCCATTGCTTCTTGTCTTTTCACTGTGCATGCCCGAGAAGAATCTGGCTCCATTGTTTCTGTACGTATCCATTAGGTACTTAATAAAGTCTTCAGCTTTAATAAGGGCAAATATGAAAGACTGGAAGAAATACTTGCCTGTATGAGGTTATGTCCAAAGGTGAACTACTTATAAAATTAATAATTGGGATATTATCCATGCTTCTAATGGCAAAACTCATCAGCACAGATGTCATTGAGATAGGACACATGAGAACGTGAAAGTAAAGAAAGGAAACAGAGACATATTTAATGACTAGGATAGTTTCTATGTCTGTAATGCTCCTCATAACAGCAGAGCTCTCCTTCTCCCCTCCAAATTTCCCAGCCCTCATGCTGACTGCCGCTGACTGTGTGCAGGCAGTGTTCACACAACCTGTCTCAAAAATGCATGACTTTCTGCAATTTGCAAATAGTTCTAGGGCATTAAAAGATTCCTATATAGAACACCACAGGAAAGGAAGAAAAAATCACCGTGTCCCATTGAAACTGCAGTGCATTTGTTCTGTGGGAAGTAAATCTGCTCCATAGGCCATACCATATGCAATGTAATAGCAGAATAAATTCAGAGTGGTTTACACTAGTTACTGTCATGAGTGTAATTGCCAAGGAGTATTTTTCAGATGAGATGAACATAGACATCGGGAATATACAGTTACAGTACTGTGAGCTCTAACAATATCAGTGGTCCAGAGCCCCTGACTTTTACACACTGCCTACTGGCTGATGCTGGAGTCCTGAGGGACAAGGTTTGTTAATGCGGCAGAAGGATGGGTTTAAGGCATGTGGATGGTGGTTTTCCAACCCCTGAAGGCAGTATGAACACCAAGTCTAGCTGCCCAAGGCACTTCTCGGCTCTCTGTCCCAGTTCCCCTTTCCTACAGTGGGAAGAGCAAGACCTCGGTATGGTCATTAATATTCAGATTTGTCTGTGTAAAATTAGCTTTACTTTTCATGGGGCACACTTAGAAAAGGATACCAAATGCCACAGAAGGCAAGCTTATTGTTATCAGTACTGAGTCGTTCATTTCTGAAAAGGCAAAGAATATACCAGTATCAAGTGGTTCATTTTTGCAAAGGCAAAGTATAAAACAACTGTTAAATACCAAAGCCCTTATTCTCCTGTGTGTGCTAACCTAGCCCTTGAAGGAAACTGTCGGCACATGTGTGTCACTAGTCAGACCCATTCTCATTACAGTACAGCTGTTTTAGTGCCTTTCCATAACTCTCATGGATCTCTCCTAGGCACTGAGTCAATACAGTAATTTAAAATTAACTGCTCTATCCAGCTGTCATATTAGGGGTCTTGTGATAGGTCACATGAGGAAGAAGAAGGTCATGGGCAGAGCAGTAGTGCTTGCTGGCTATTCATGGCCAGTGGGATATCTATTGACAACCTTGAGTTTGTTTTCACCAGCACAGAACAAGAGGTAATGGGCACAAACTTGAACATAGGAAGTTCCATCTGAACATGAGGAGGAACTTCTTTCCTGTGAGGGTGGCAGAGCACTGGCACAGGCTGCCCAGAGAGGTGGTGGAGTCTCCCACTCTGGAGACATTCCAAACCTGCCTGGACGCCGTCCTGTGCAACCTGTTGTAGGTGACCCTGCTCTGTCAGGGGGGTTGGACTCGGTGAGCTCCAGAGGGCCCTTCCAATCCTGACCATTCTGTGATTCAGTGATTCTGTAACACCATGAGCTGACAAAGGGCTGCCACTAGGACCAGGAAGGTAGGAAGGTAGATTATAGCAATCTCGATTCATACCAGGCTGTTGTGCTGCATGCAGACAACCGGAACAGAAACTAGGATAACTTGTATGATATTCTGGAGTGGAAGCACTGAAATATTTGGTCCTGGCTACTTAAACTACAGCAACTGGTGTAAAACATCCTTGTCCAGCTCAGTTGTGTCAAATGATTTCAGTTAGGTTCAGAGCTAACTGGCATCTATTCCAGCAGATACTGGTGTATGTTAAGTGCTGGGCACCTTCATTGCACTCTATGCTGATGTTAAATAATACTAAAAGAGGGGTTCTTTTAGCAGTCTGGCCATTGACTTTAACAAAATGGCTAATTTGATCATTTTAATTATGATTTGAGGCAAAGAAAGAGCATAAATGTTAAAATATCATTTCATGCCAGTAGAGAGAAAAGTTGACATTTACCTAAACCAAAGACTAGATTGCTGAGAATGAAGGAGAGAGATAATGAGCAAGTGCAAAGGAAAATAGGAAAGAAAAGGTGAGACAATCTGAAAGCTGACAAGAGACTAGAAGGACATGACCTGGAGCCAGAGATGGCTGGAAAAGCCTTCAGGTGGGGAGAAGATGAGAAGTTCTGTGAAAAGATTTTGTGTGCTGCTTTAGTTAGGGAAGAAGAGTCTCAGCGCTGGAAAATGGAGCTTCTATTTCCTGCAGTTCTGAAACAAAGCACGCACAATAATACCTCTGGATTCTTTTCTGGATGGAATTATTTCTGCATTTGTAAAGCTAAATTTGATCAAATTCCCACAGGAAGAGAAGCAGGCACACAGACTGTCTTTTTTTTTTTTTTTTTTTCATAAATAAAGCCATACTTTCATTGTGAGAGACTAACAACTATGACAGGCTAACAACAATGTCAACAGAAAACAGGTTTCTAAGAAAGAAAGAAATAACGATGGGATTACACAATCCCTTCAATACCAGAAGCAGAGCAGAATTACCAAAGCACTGCAATTGCAAACCATTCCGGCACGAAAGCACCTCCTCCTACACAGACCCAGTTCTTTAGCTTTAGCTGTTGATTAGGTGTGTGGACTTCACATGAATCATCTAAATTCCCTAAGTGAAGTTGTGGCGCTGCTGAAATCAGTGAGAATTTTACCATTGGTGTTACTGGGGGCCAAAATGGTGGTGTGCAGTTTTGAAAAGGGGGTGTAAGAATATTTACTGCCTCTGCAGGGCTGTTAGTCACTCACTATTTGCTGTTCATTTAGCACTTGGATGGACATGGTGCTACGGGAAAGCTGGCCACTTTTGAAGATTGATCAACTCATGCTTTATGTACCTTATGCTATACCCAGATTTTCTGAGCTCTTTTCTTTTTTAAATCATTTTTGTCTCTATCAAGCAGAAAATCTATGACCTGGATAATTGCAGTGAGCTGTGTCAATACCTTTGCCCAAAAGCTGAGAGTCCAAAATCACCTTAAGAGCTGGGTCCTGGTACTGTCGTTCCCAACTTTACATGGGTCTGGGAAAGTTGCTGTTAATCAGTATCCTCACCAGGGTTCTGAGTGATATCTGATGAAAATACAGAGCTGGAGAAAAGTTTCTTCATAAGTAATTTCTTATGAGAACACGGTTCCTCACGAAGGAAATTCCCTTTTTCTAGTAAATTTAGTATCAGTGCTGTAAAAAGAGAATCCTTGCCTCACATTAAAAATTTTTGTTCTTACCAATCCAGTAGAGAGAAATTCCCTAAGATCTTACAGTCTAGAAGGCTGCTTTGATCTTATATTAAAGATATATAATATCTGACAATTTTAGTGGTTTATCGTCTGTGTAATTGGATGCGGTGAATGGATTGGGCCAAATTCTCAGCAGGTGTAAACTGACATCGTTGGCAGCTTCAAAGCGGTGCATTTCCCCCAGTTTCTGTCAGCTAAAAATTCCAGTATGGCTTTGAGATAATCATGTAATGGTTTGAAATCTCATTTGTGTGGGCCTGGCCAGGGAGCAGTCTCAGGGAAAACTGGTCCCCATAGGTACCAGACACAGGTACACGGGGAGGCCGATTTGGCTCCTCTTTATAGCCTTTGTGTCCACGTTGCTTTTGATTGAGGTTTCTGATCTGCACAGATTTCCTGTGTGCTGCCGGTCAATGCTGTAATTTCTCTAAGATGCAGTTCTCTTTCTGTAAGATGAGGATAGTAATTCAGCACTGAATTTCTCCTCACTCCAGCGATGCAAGGAGAAATCTATTAATGTGAGGCATTTAGGTAATAGAGTAATGGTGGCAATGAGCATCACAAATACCTGGGACTAGTCCTGCAGAGGGATGCACTTTTGTATTTATATGGAGATAAGAGCCATGTTTTTCTATCTGCTACCAAACCATTTGACATTCTGTATTGAAAAAGCACAAGACAGGGAAATAAATATCCTAATTGCAGTTCCAGAGAAGAATCGTGTGGAAATAAAAAATGGAAAATTGGAAAGTTCTGTTTTAACTTCTGTTGTCATTTGCTCTGCCAAACTATGGGAAGGTTTTGAAATATAGAAGTGCTGTTTCGTGGCTCCTGCTCTCCCTCTGTAATCATCCCCTCTCCTTTGCTCTAAAGCGTCATGACAGAATGGAAGTTAATAGTGATCTTACATAGAGTTAAACTCTCCCTCCCACCTCAGGTGCCTCAGACTCTGCTCTAGGTCAGGCCTGGAGCTCCTTTCCCATTCCTTAACCACACAAGTTGTGCTAGGATGGATTTAATGACGTGTTCATATGAAAAGCTTTCGGTTAAATCCTAAATGTTTTTTTCATTCCTTCTCAGACTCTGCTCATGCAAACTCTCAATGAAACCAGCCACTTCCACAAAACAAAGACTTTGATTTACTAGACCTCAAGACACACAGAGAATCAAGCATCTGCTCTGACTGAGGTTTGGGTATGGCATCAGGTTATAGGTCCTTCTTTCCATACGGGAAGAAACCGAGGCCCAAGAGGAGTGCAGCGAGTTGAACCGTGCCATACAGTCACCCTGTGCAGAACCAGGAACACAGACCTATGGTGGCATCCCAGGAAGGGTGTCCGGAGCTTTTGGCTTGTGTCATGGCAGAAGCGATTTTTTACTGAGGACTTGCATGAGCTGCTGGCATTGAGGGTCAGCAGGCAAAGTGAATTCAGGAAAGTGAGAAGCATGGAAACAGGCATGGAGTCTGGAGAGGAAGAGAAAGATAAACAGAGCACGAGGGCCAGGGTAACTGCGAGGTGGGAGTAGAAGTTGGACAATGGCGGAGGATGTGATAACAGATGAGGCTGCTATAAGAAGCCTCAACTATTAGGAGTATATCAGTCTTCTGTTTTCCTTAGCAGTGTGCTGGGAAGTGCGATGAATTCAGTCTTGTGTAGCTTGTGAAAAGGCAGCTCTACTGACATTTGAAATGCAGGAGATGCCGCGATCTGGAGCAGATCTCAGCCCCTGTTTTATCTTGCACACCTGACATTTACCGTTGAAGGAAGCCTGCAGCAGGAAATGGAGTGCGGTTTATTTCACAACATTTATATGAAAAACATTCAATCATATGCCCTGCTGTTCATACAGTTGCTAAGAGGATGAGATTGATGGTAAGTGGTCTTATGAAGCTATCAAGCAGCTTCATATTCAGAGCTCAGATTTCTGCCTTTTCAGTCTGCCCAAAACAGGCCTTTTCAGGACTTTCCAGTCTGCCCCACAGGACTTTTCAATCTGCCAGAAATTATTACTCTTGTAAAGATATGATCTTCAGGGAAAACCAAAAAGTCCAAAGCCTCTCTTTTCCCATCTCCTTTGCCTGACTCAGCAGACCAGAAATACCATTTGCCATTTTCTCGTATACTTTTGACCTGTAACTCTTGCCTGTTATTTAATGTGGCTTTAGAGCAGGTTCAGAGAGGAAGAGCTCAGCAGTGCCCTGAGCTCACATGCTGTAGAACCAGGGCCATCTCCAGCCACGCTACTTGGCCAACGCCAACTGCAAGCTTTTTGTTGGCCGAGCGACGTTGCCCGGGGGTATGAGGAGGTGTGAACCGTGACTGTCTAGCTATGCTGGCACAGAGTCCTAAAACCAGCGCAGTTATACAGCTAAAGCTGCATGCTGCGATCAGACAGCTTGCTTTGCTGGTGGAGAAAAGCTACTAAGCTTGTGCAAACTCTGCTTTGCAGGCAGGCGTCTGTGGATACGTGCAAAGATGCTTTGCCACTATAGTTTAGCAGTAGGGAAATGTATCTACTGTAGGCATAAATTTAATTCCGGGGAAAGTCTATTTAAGCAGCAAATTTTCTTCCTGAACAGTGTGTCCTGAGCAGTCTATTCAGGAGAATGGAGAGAAGAATTCTTTGGGAGACGCATCAGGGTTAATGCCCCTCAGCTATGAGCACACACAAGGATTCTCCAGCTGCACTCAGGGAGGCTGGGATCAGAAAACTGAGGCGCTGGTAGAGCCCTGGCTCTTTTTTTCCTCACATCATCAGCTTGACATGCAAGCACAGGCAAAAGTCTCTGCAGTGTTGCGTACATGCAAGAAAAAAAAAACGTTAGCAAGAGATGCGCTCAGAAATCTTCAAGGCACAATGCCTGTTGGAAACACAGTTCGGGTCTGAGAGCCCACTTTATTCTGCTAGTACAGTGGAAACTTCACTGAACATAAAGCACCTTTCCCAAGACTCTTCTAGATTTTGAACACTGCATGACAGACTATCTGTCCCCCTGGGGAAACTAAAATGTGGGTGCTATCTGTTCCCTCCTTTACTTTGTTGCCTTCAAGCAAAAATGCCAAGAGTATTCAGCCAGAGTCTCCAGACAGCTGGAAAAGCTGCAGACACAGCTGAAGTGGACATTGATAAACATTTTCTGCAGTTTTCTGACTGCAATATTTTTCTGCCCCCTGCCAAATGGCCAATTGCATCAACCATCTCCCTCCTAGCCCCTCATCCTCAGCTCCTAGTTTCTCTGTACACTTCCTTCCTCAGTCTCCCACACCTTCTTTCCAGTCTGCTTTTTTCCCCCCATCTAGGTTAGACTCCCTGCATGACAACCATTGCTGTCATACTCTTCACTCTCTCCGTGCGTGCTGCCTCTACCACTGATCTTTTCTGTCCTGCATATGCAGATTGTGAGCCATAGTGTGTCCCTAGTCTTGGCTGGTCCTTCAAGGTGGCCTTACCAAACCTGGTGAGCCGTTGAGCATCTCTAAACCTACTAGTAAGCATAGTTTTTCAAATCCTACCTCAGTGACTTAAATGGAGTGTGGATTGTTGAGCAAAGCCATGGGTCTCGGAGTGACAAGATGTGACACCACGCAGGTATCAAGGAAGAAGCACCATGGCAGTGCTAAGTCATCCTTTTTGGTAGTTGAGAGAAGCGAAACTGCAGAAATTCTCACTCTATTTAGGTATAATTAAAACCTTACTCAGTTAGACTGGTCTGTACTGAGCAACCACAAGGGAGAAGTGCTGTCCCAAAGCACTGCTGTATGATAGTTAAGATATGGAAACCCGCATTTCATTCATGCTCTGCCACTAACTCACTTGTTGGGCTTGTAACCATACAACAATGCTGTGCTTCAGAGCAACCATCTGCAAACTGAGTATAGTACTTACTGAATCACAGGCATGTTGTGAGCCTTCATCAATCAATTGTGGTTTTAAAAGGACTCTCAACTCCTGGCCCAAAAGTGTAAATCATCATAATTTGTGTCCTTGTTAGAGTTTTTTTTTTATACAGGTCTTTGTCCTATTCTTTTCTCATAGCAAATGTACACCAGGTCAATTCTCAGTGGGTTACTCCTGACTTAAATGAGTGTAACAGAGCTGAGAATCAAATCCCTCATCTTTAGCCAGAAGAAGGCTCTTAATACTGTAGCCACTTATGCACCCTCGAAAATGGAAGCTATTTAAAAGCCTTATTTGACTTCAACAGCAGGAAAACGTGCACCTCACTTTCCTCAGCATCAATCCTTTTTGAAGCATATTGTGTGTTTACAAGCTGTCTTGAGCACTGAAATTGATTTTAAAGTTGGGTAGTTATTAAAGTTTCATTTTCCCTCCCTCCTCCAGTTTCAAAATAAGTGGTAATATGAGGTGGTGGGAAATTCTCTCCATGAGATGGTACTGCCTTTGCCCTGACTCTCTGAGTTTCTCAGGAGAGGTTTTCACTAAAGTATATATCCTGCTTGATCTTTACAAGTAAAACTATAATCTTCCTTTCAAAGAAAGAGTTTAGCCTTGTGTGTATATACAGGTTGGAATTTATTTTGGAAAATAGCTGTAAGAGACTCTGGCACAGCTAAATGTAATTGAATTAGCTGGGGTTTAAGCGACTGCTATGCTTTTACTTCCATTTCAACACAGTCAGCTACGGTAATAACAATATTTAGCATCAATTTCTTAATTACTAGTTAGTCCAGCCGCTGCCTGATTTTGGTGAGATAAAGCTGACACTTCCAGCATGTCTGTGGAGAGGAGGGAAGATGCTGTTCTTCCACTTGCTCTACAACAGATCGGCTTGCTTGGCCCTAGTGTGTCCTAAGTAGACTCCAAAGTTGCACCCACACTTGGAGCATTCAGGGATGACATTGGAGTATTCAGTCCTTGGGCCACTGAGACAGGTTTGCAAGAGGGGCAAGTGGAGGCAGTGGGGAAACCCCACAGGATGTCTATCTTCATTTGTGAAAGATCTAGATGGAGGCTGCAGCTGGGTACTCCACCTGCCACAGGCTTCCTCTGTGATTTTGGTAAACGTCTCGGTTCCCTACCTGAAAAATGGTATCTACAGGAGGAAAATGTTGGTTGGAAAAAGCTTTTCCATTACTGGGAGGTGGTCAGGTCATAAATGATGGGAATAGAGGCGAGAAAAAAATATGTTAGAACAAAATGCACACTGAAAACTACAGAGGTATCTGAAGGGTGAGTCTATTCATGTGTCCTCAAACAGGAAAAAAATGGGAGGAGGTGTGGAAGAGCCCACTCAGTCTCTTCCAAATAAAAACGATGTATATACATCAAACATTTATTCAAAGGAGATAAAAGCTAGGTCCTGCTGCTCAAGCAGTCAACACAGAGGAGCCAGTAAGGTAAATCAGCACACTTTATTCAGCCTTATTTTAAATATTCCAAGCAATATGGAGTCTTTTCATCTGGACAAGACAATTCCAGAGCAAATATTCATGACAGCTCCTATTTTCCCTTTACAGTGGCATTCCATGAGTAACAGTTGTAGCTTATTGCACTAGCCAGGAAGCCCCCTAAGCAATTCATTCCCTCCTTCAGTGGCAATTTTAACAAAACACACACTCCCACAAATTCATTCAGAAGTTGTTGCACCAAATTACAGCACTCGTTGCTACAGGAAGACTGTTGTCTCTCCCAGCGCTCTGGATCTTTGCAGCTCGGTTACCTTTGGTGATGATGGAGAAGGCTGTACCAGTACAGGAATCTTCCTTTCTACTTTGTCAGGGTCCTCCTTCAAGACTCATTCAGCGGCAGTTTTGGTACACAAGGCAGTCATCTAAAGTATGCACCAAATATTACATTGAGGCATCAGCTGCAGTAAATGCAAAAGTGACAGTCACACTGTGAGCATTTGGTAATCTACAAATAGATCTGGAAGTCACACTGGCTCAGGAAACTTAGGCGGAGTCAGTTCAGTAACAAATGCATCAATAATCACCACCTTTTGCTGCATTTATTTCTCCAAGGCAGCCTGTTCCTCTATAGTGTGCCTACAAGACGTGCATACATTACCGTCAGTGACTGATGCTGTCCGCTTAGCTGCTCGTGTTTAATGAAAGCTTTGCGCCTATATATAAATTCTGCGTTTGAGTGAAACATCTCCCAAATCCTTCACAGCAGTTCTGGAAGAGACCTTTGGCTTGTATGTGAACTCACCCTTTCCGCCATGCACAAGCTCTGCAGAATAAAAATGATACATGAATATAAAAATAGAACAGAAGAGACTAGGTTGGACCAGATGCTCACATTCCTGCCACCTAGGCTGATTTAATATTAGTGAATTCCCTGTAAAAAGAAAGGAGTGTGGGGAAAAACACGAAGCGTAGGTCTGATCCTGTTCTTTTTTTCTCCCACGTGTGAACTTGCTTCACACGCGCACCCTCTCCCCAAGTCAGTGAGACTCTTGGTGCATGTTTTCTGTCACTGCTGATTACTTTCAAGAGGACTGTCATGTTGCAGGCGCAGGGGGGATGGAGGCAAGAATTAAAGCACCAGTCCCCTGTTCTACCTCCTTCTGCATAAACACTGCTTGAGGAAGGGAACGCTACTGAATCATTTGAGACCTGCCTGAGCGTATCCGATAGAGATTGCACTCCTTTGAACATCAATGGGAAAAAGGTACAAAGAATAAAATGAGAGCTGCACAGGGAAGGTTCCCTCCTCCATCATTTTCCTGAGCTGCTGCTCTAAGGACACAGGGGTGTTCACCTAGTAACCCCAGCTCCAGCCCAGCAGTCAGCTGAATAAATCCATGGTCCACGAACACTTCAGAGACTGCGCAAATGCATACAGCTGGCGGAGCCAAAGGACAAGAGAGCTTGTGAAGCTAAAGGGAATTTGGCCCCTTACAATCCAGCCTCTAATGCTTGTCGAGATACTCTTTCCATTCTGGATAACAGCCTGATCCAAAAGCCAGCAGGGCCGATAGATATGACTGTGGTAGGCTTCGAGTCAGGCATGGCATTATTGCGTTTTTAAACTGAGCCACTTCCCAATTGTTAAAATTGCGACATTTACCTTGTTGCTGCAGCCGCGTTGTGAAGGGCAGTCTTCATTCATGGTCGGATCATTTCATGAATGAGTTTTTCAAACTTGCAGGGAAGAATTATTATGGGCTATTCTTAATCACTGAAACTGCAGCGTTTTTCTTATGCATCCCCGATCTTGCTGGGTGTTGGAATTGCTAAAGATCTGAAGCACTCCTCTCATGTAAACAGTGTGACAACAACCACTCCTTGTGTGTGACCACCTTCCACCAGTAGTTGTCTATTGCCACTCAAAAGCACATCCACAGCAAATTTCAACAGCCATCAGGTGTTGATGTGTATCTCCTGCCTGAGTATCTAAGCTTCCTTAGGCCATGAAGCACTGGAGAGGACAATGCCTTGTCTCCTATGGTATTTTTATTGTAGTAATTCAAAGAAATCCCCAGAAGGGCTACAACTCTGCCTTGCTCGTCTGTACACAAAGAATTTGGCACGGAGCCTCTTATTACCATGGCAGACAGATGGGAAAGTCACACAGAGCTGTCACGTTACACCCCTACACAGGGACAGTAGCTAAAAATGAGGCTTCTTGAGCTTCAAAAGCTCTACCAAACTATGAGTGGCATGGAGAATCATAGAACCTTGGAATCATACAATGGTTAGAGTTGGAAGGGACCTGAAAGATCATCTAGCTCCATCCCCCTGGCATGGGCAGGGACACCTCCCACTAGACCAAGTCACTCAAGGCCCCTTCCAACCTGGCCTTGAACACCTCCAGGGATGGGGCATCCACAACTTCTCTGGGCAACTTGTTCCAGTGCTTCACCACCCTCAGAGTGAAAAAGGAGTCACCCAGTTCACCCTCTTCCAGGACACGGGTGAGGAACCATTGAAGGAAGCTTGGTCTGAGCAATCAAAAGGGACTGCTCTTCCTGCTTTGAATAACAGATTTGCTGAACACCTCCTAGGCAGAGGATGAGGATTTTTGCTGAGGATGTAAAAATCTTAGCTGAATTCAGGAAGAGAGAGGACAAATGCCTGGGAGAAAGACCCATCATGGATCACTAACTAGAGCAACTAACTGAGGCTCAGAAAATCTTCTAAATTGAAATAGTCTGAGGTTAGGAGAGTTTTTAAGGAGGTGAAAAGAATCACATATAGTTGTTCTGCCCACATTTCTCCCTACATGTCTGCTAACACCTGTGCAGAAGAGAGACTTCTGACCTTGGCCGTGAACGGGAACTGGCGTTCTGACTGTTTTCATGCCACTGCTTCAAGAGAAAGAAAATGTTTTCTTGGTAACCTGTGTAGGAAAATAAATAGGTTAGATCTTTTTCTTTCCAGTTTTGATCATGTTTTTGAGTTATTTTTCCAGTTTGGGGGCTTTTCTTCCTTCTCCGGTTTGTTGTGACTCCTGTGGTTCTGCTGGAAGATGGCTCATGGATTGACAGCTCTCAGCCCCCGCTTGCAGAGAGAGAGAGAGACATTAGATCTCTCTCTCAAGGAGCATTGCTGACAAGTCAACAGGAGCGACAGGAGAGGTTCACAAAAGCAACCTGGATGACTGTTGCCCTTGCAGCTACCTCTCCCTTCGTTGCTGAGTAAACTCAAGGTAAAACAAGAGAGCTGCTATAATACAACAGCACCCACACGCTCTTGCCTTGAACGTGGGAGACTTCTAACTCTCGTTGGCTTCTTATAGAGGGAGTAGGTGAAATGTTGGGTTAGGACAGCTGTCAGCAGCCAGGGCAACCACTACACAGCTCAGGGCTATCTTCCACCCTGCTTGCTCTCCTTCAAGTTAGACTAAACTGAGAGGAACTAAAATCTGTTGACACTTTGAGTTAACCTTCCTTTTAGTGACTAATCGAGGTTTGCTCCCTCAGTAGCTCTGTCTACAGCTGCCGAGGTCCCCAGTCAGTCATTTTCTACAGAATAAAAGACTTTTTTTTTTTTTTTTTAACTTATGGAGAAAACTTTTGGCCAGGAAAGATCTTTTTTGCCATTTCCATCTCTATTAAAGAGAGAAAAGCTCTTCGCTTATGCCTTACCCCTCCAATACTTTCCATGCCAGCTTTACAAAGAGTTATTTTCTAGATTCTTCATCTTTACTGTTTCCTTTTCTTTCAGTCATGCTGTATACCCCTGGGTCCCAATCCTGCACTCTGGCTGACAATGAACTTTCTGTTCCTGGGTGTATGTGTCTCTGCCTCACCTAGGTGACACCAGCTCGGCCTGGCACTCTGGCTGAGCCATTGATCATCCTGTCCAATGTCAGTCCTTCTCCCTGAAGTTTGCCTGACTGCTCTGCTGTAGATGGAAGGATTGAAGGGCACTACTATTTGGAGGTTATTTGCTCTGTTGTTCAAAATACGGACTTCTGCCGGTGAGTCTGGATGAGCAAAGACTGGGCCTCAGAGAGGTGGATACTTCCTTGGCAACAAGGTCAGCGAAAAAGAAGAAAATCCCAAATTCTTGTAGACGCAAACAGTTGTTTAAAAAGTGACTGTGACTTTTCTCTAAGCAATATTAAGACCTTTGCAAGTGCACAGAACTTCACAAAGTTCCCGTTTCACAACCCCAGCAAAATGCTAATACTCAGATATTTCTCCAGGAAGCGCTACACCCACCTGCAGCCTGACACTGCAGCCCCATCAGAGGAAGGCTGCGATCTCCTGGCCGTGCCTGTACCCTCCGCCACTGTCACACTACTCTGTGCCCTGAAGTCCCATGGAGACCTCGTCCCTTCGCAGCTGCCCACTACTTTCCAGGTAAAGGTTAATTACTCCAGGGGACATTTCCATCCAAGCTGTTGCCCGCAGGTTGCAATCCCTGCCTGAGCGCTATTTTTAGACCGGCGCCTTCGTTGCTATTGATCCCAGTCACCCTCTGTTAATTAGATACACACAACACACACAGCATTTGCAACTCATTTATCAATTCCGTTCAGCACCTCCCTCCCCCGAGATGTAATTTGGAGCCCTCCTTGAATCACGCTATTGATCTTTCCCAGCAACTTTGCTATAGGATTGTCTGTGTTGCAAACTATTTATAGATTCTTCTTCTTCTCCTGCTCTCCCTTGGGGAATCAGAAATGGGCAATGGTAATCAGACTTCTATTTTTAAGGAGTTGATCGAAACTGGGTATTTCCTCTTTTCTCATTCTTTCCCCTCCTTCCTTCTGTTGGTGTTACGTACAAGCTTCCTTCGGCAGGCGAGACCTTCTTTCTGTGTGGTGCTGTAATGATTCTGGCGATGCTCAGGTGATGTGATGCTGAATTTGCCCAGGGTGAAATCTTGTTTGCTGAATTAATGAAATGAATTCCTCCTCCTCCCTGAGACCAAGTTTCACAAAGGGTTTGTGACATGTTTTGTCTGCTCAGCCGGAGGTGCGCCTTTCAGCGGGCTTCTGTCTCGGAGACTGCCTTCTCAGCCCACACGTTTGATCCATTTGCAAGGCACTGGGTTCCCATTGCCCCCTTGTATCTCAGGAAGGGCATCCAAAGGCCTTAGGCAATGTGTAACCAGGAATGAGATACATGGAGTTGCTTTTAGGGATGGAGGAGGATAGTAACTAGCCCTGGGGTCCTAGGATTTGAGAAAGACCTAAAATGAAGGAACGTCACCTGAGGCTCAGAGAAGTCAGAAGCAGCTCAGCCTTCGTTGTATAGCATTGCAAATCCCATCTCTCACACAGGAGGGGGCCTACAGTGACCATGGGCAAGGTGACACCAGAGGGGACAGCCTTGTCTCAGGGCATACGTGAAAGCAGCCCCAGGCTTCTGTGGTAACACCTGCTGCTGAGAAGTATTCGGTGAAGTGGGAGAGAGGTGCGAAGCCCCGGGTCCACAGTGGGCCCGCGGCAGCCGTGGGGCTTGCAGCCCCCCCCCCCCGCCCCCAGCAGCATGGTGGCTCAGGAGCCATGGGGCTGGGTGGTGTGGAGCAGGGCTGGCTCCTCAGAGCCACGGGGACTGTGGCACTGCCTGTGCATGCTGTGTGTGTGAGGATCGAAGAGTGTGCCTGTGCTTTGGGGGGATTGTGCTGCGGTTGGGGAAGGGGCTGTGCGGTGTGCGTGGTGCGATGTGGTTGTGCAGTTTGTGTGGGGCTGTGTGGTGTGTGGGGGCTTTGGTGTTTGTGACGCTGTGGGACGGTTGGCTGGGGACTGGGAGGGGCTGTGGTGTGTGTGTATGGGGCTGTTTGTGTGTGGAGTTGTGGCAGTGTGCATGTGTGGCTGTGTAACTGTGGTGCGTGGAGCTGTGTGTGCGTGGAGTAGTGAGGGCGTGATGTGAAGCCGTGGTGTATGCGGCTGCAAGCGCGCATGGGGGCCGTGGTGTGTTTAGGGCTCTGTGTGTGTGGTAGAGCTGTGATGTACGGGGCTGTGTGTGTGTGTGTAGCTGTGGTGTGTGGGGGGCTGTGGTGTCTGTAGCTGTGTGTGTGGGGCTGCGGGGTGTGGGGGGCTCTGTGTGTGTGTGTCTTGCTGTCGTGTGTTGGACTGTGGTGCGTGTGCGCGGCGTCCGTGGTGTGTAAAGCTCGGTGTGTGTGTGCAGCT
>NW_009649075.1:2360632-2375580 GCF_000708025.1 Charadrius vociferus
CTGGCGGCCATGAAGAGGCAGAACGTGCGGACCCTGTCCCTCATCATCTGCACGTTCACCTACCTGCTGGTCGGGGCCGCCGTCTTTGATGCCCTGGAGTCCGACAACGAGATGCGGGAGGAGGAGAAACTCAAAGCCGAGGAGATCCGGCTCAAAGGAAAGTACAACATCACCAGTGAGGACTACCGGCAGCTGGAGTTGGTGATCATGCAGTCTGAGCCACACCGGGCCGGAGTCCAGTGGAAATTTGCCGGCTCCTTCTACTTTGCCATCACGGTCATCACGACCATCGGTGAGTGTCTCACTTTGGGGTGGCCCTCGGGTGCTAAGGCTGGGGCTGGAGCAAAAGCCCCCCAGTTGAGAGAAAGGGTGAGAGGTGGAGGGGGCGTGGCATGCAAAGGGTTAAGTGCGGGATGAGTTTTTTGGCTTTCCTCCTGTGTTATGTAATTTATACTGCTCTTCACGGGCACTTGTTGGACTTGGCGATGTCCCACACCTCTTCCTCTGGAGATGGAGCTTGGTCCCCTGGGTGGGACTGGAGAGGAGTGGGACTGGCCTGGTGGGGGGATTGTTGCTGGCCGGGTGGCTACCAGTGAGCTGTGGCTTGAGTGGCAAGGAGGAAGGGGGAAGAGGCAGGGTGACACTCTGCTGGGGTTCCCCGCAGAAAGAAGGAGGCCCTGTTGCCACGCTTCTCCTTGCACCTTTGCTCAAGAGAAATGGGGAAAACTTAGGCAAAAGGCAGCTGGATGAGGATGAAAATGATGAGGGCATGGGAACGGGATCAGCTGGGAAAGCCCTCGATATAGCCAAGTGTAGCCCTGCTTACGCAAACTTTGTTTTGGCGCTGGCAAGGGCTGTGGTGGGGGTTCCCACAGCCGTGGTCCCATTGCTGGGCCTCTCCTGGGCATTCGCAACGTGTTCCTGAAGTTTTTATTGCAGCTGGAGTGTGTGATGTGCCAACAGGTCACAGTCTGCGTCTCCTCTTTGTGGGCACATGGTCCGACAGGCAAAACAATGCCCGCTGTCACATCTGTGCTGCCCAGTTTCCCAGACATGCCATTTCCCAGGGCAGTCGAGGGACAGCCAGTGGACACAGCCACAGGCTCTCATTTTGTACTTCTCTGCTTCCCGCGGCTAAAGCAGAGTGTTTCACATAAAGTTTGCTTCCCTGCCGTAAAAATAAATACCAGGATAACTAGAGGCTGCAGAGTGCACGCAGAACTGTGCTGCAACTCCGGCTTTGGCTTGTTGAGCTGGTTTGTTCTTCCTGGTTTTGTGTTCATTAAGGTGGATTTACCGAGGCAGTTGATAATGTTCTTCTGCCAGCACTTCTAGATGATCCCCCCTAACATCTGGGGAGATCTGAAAAGACCTCTCTAGCTCAGTGGCTGTTTGATAGTGCGTTATATTGAACAGGATGTGAAAGACTAGCTCTTTTATTAATACAGAAGGACTTGATCTTTGTAGCAGTTAGGGCTTGTTACAAGAAATTTGCACATTGCCACCTGAAGATACTGACAGTTTTCAGCAGAACGTGCTGCCCACTGCCCTTTGAGCAGTGTCTGCTTACGTTTGTATTTGACTGTATTATACCTGGGGCAGTAAAAAATTTCCTTTGAAAGACCATCTGACAGTCTAGAGCCTATTTGTCCTCACCAAGAGAAGATTTTTAAGGTATAACCTCCTCTTTTCTGTTACTATATATGTATAAAATGAATACATGTAGGTTATAGAATATAAAGTAGAATGTAACTTTGGCTGATGACTTAGATTTCCTGCCGTTCATTATGATGTCATAACTCTCCTTCCTCCTTTGGTCACTGATTCTCTCTTCCTCGACCTATCTCTTGTCATTTATTTGTGCTAAGTGAATAATGGACTCTCATGCCCTTCTGGATTACAACAAGGCTTCCATGCACACGCCTGTGTACTCACGGTGCCCGTGTACTCACGGTGCCCTTATACTCCTGCCTAAGAGGTGGCTGCAATACTTTCTGCTTTCTTAAGCTTGGTCAGTGACAGCTAGAAAGGGCTGTTTTGCAGTAGTTTGCTGTTTTGATCATATTTTACCTGGAAACAAGTACAAATTGCTTTGGAAGCTTTAGCATTTTCTCCTGCAAAGAGCTGGGATTTGTTTAGGAAGCTCGGAGCGCCTCAGCGTGCAGAGGATAGCGTGCATTTCTGTAGGCAGAGGCGCTTTGGGATGTCAGAATTGTTTAAATTTAAAATGTGTGTAGCAAATGGGAACCACTGGGAGGAAGAGTGATAATAAAGAGTGGTGCAGAAAGACAGACATTCTTTAATGATTGTTCATTTGGGAAACTCTGCTCCAGGAGGATATGTGATCTGTCTTTCAAAAGTTTATTAATAGTTACTATCTGCATCTTGCCAAATGCACTTCTGTTTTGTGTATCATCTCTTCAGTACTAAAGTAGCTTTGTGATGTTATCTGATCTACTGGTAGTCTGTGAAAGTGAACATGGAAGGTTTAATTTCTTATTTATCCTAAAAGAATTTGCTTCAAAGGGGGAAAAAGAAGACTTTCGATATTTAAGTTCTCAGGAAAATAAAATTTCTTCTGTGTTTCTTGCACGGGACAGTGATCTCAAATGTTCATATTAATCTTTTGTGCTGATTCTTCTTTTTAATTTGACTGTGTGTACGGTCTCACATACATTTCCTTCTCCCTCAAACCTTCCAGACAGACCTCAAGAGGCACATGCAGTGGTGTATTCATTAGTGAACGTGCTGTAGTCAGTAGGTGCTCCTGCAAAAGTGCATCTAACTAACCATTGCAGGCTGATTTTTAAAAGAGAGAGAATAAAAAGCTGCACTGTGTGATCTAGAGTGGTGCACCTACCTCCACAAAACTCCTTTTCAGAGGAGCATGATAGGAATCAGCGGACCACAAAGTCTAGCAATATGCATATGATAGCAGACTAATTTATGTCTAACTTAATTGCTCTCCTTGAGACTGCCGTGCTAGCAACGTCTGAAGCGATTACCTCTTCACTGCCTTGATTTAAACTACTGTGGCTTTAATTTAATCGCAGCCGTTTATCGCTGGCCATGGACCATGAGCCAGCACCGATCGGTAGCCTGGCAGGGACTCATTCTTTACCGCCGGAGCTGGGGAGCGCGGCGCTGCCGGGCGGCGCCGGGCGGGGCGGGCGGTGGTGCTGAAGGGACAGCTCCAGCCGTGGTGCTGAAGGGACAGCTCCGCGACGCCGCCTCCGCGACGCCAGCGCCTGCCTCTCCCCCCTCCACAACCCTCGTCGGGCAACCTCCCCGGCTTGTTGCTTCCTGGGAAAACACATCGTTAAAGACCTGTTGGGACGGGAGCATGGAAAGCTGAAAGCCTCCTGTGCGAGGCGAAGTGCGGAGATTTGGCCAATTCTCATATTTCCTCCAATCTATGGCATTTGGCTTTTATTAGAGGGTGGTGGGGGGCTGTTGCTCGCTGTCAAGCTGAATACTAAAGAAGCAAGGGCTGCTCAAGTAAATGGAAACGGTTGTTTTTTTTTTTTCACCTGTAACAACATTTTTTTCTACTTTAGAGGTGAAATGGTGGGGTTTTTTTCTTTTTTTTTTTTAACTCACCCAACAAAAATAAAATAGCAACTACAAGTGCTACAACATTTGATGACTCTGCTCTTAAAACCCATTAGCTGAAGAAAAATGCCCTGCTTTCACAAAGTTTTGGTCATGCTTGAATTCTGTGAAAGTTTTTAGGTGATCAAAAAGAACGAAGAAGCAGTTCTTGGCTCTCTCCAGTTGCTGAGTTTATTTAGGGCTTATTCTTACTTCAGAGTTAGCTAGTATTATTTCCTACCCATTTCCAGTTTCACAGCCATTTCCAGTTACACAGCCAAAAGGATGACAGAGAGTGATTTAATCGTGTTCTCCATCCAGCTATTTGTCTTTTATGAGATACACTGTAGAATACTCCCCTGAGTTCATCAAAAGGCTGGATTGAATGAATGAAATCACAAACTTCTGGAAATAAAAGGTAATTTCTAGGATTCTTACTAAATTTTAATGCCCTTTTCTACAGGTTTATAGAGTGGGTAAACTGCTTCTGTGTAAGCAGGTGTCAACACTGTCAAAATGTGTTATTGGTATGGATATCGCTCCATCATTTAGGCCTTAAAGGGTGATAGTCATACTTGATTTAACACCACTGAGCTCTAGTAAACACTGAATATTTCTGGAGGCTTGTGCAGAATGTAAAGAACTGAAAGCTGTTTATGTCACCCTAAAATGAACTGAAACAACAAACAGATTGAGGATTTTTATTTATTTATTTTTTCCTGAGAAGTGACTGTAAGGAGAGCAAAATTCAGACAGCATGTGCTGTGAATTCCTAGTCTCTTTTTCTAGCTTTTAGGCCTTTGTTTTCAGTCTCAAACCTACTACAAACATTGACTGAACTATCCTGGTGAACAGAGACAAATTTTTTGTTAAGAATGTGGTACAATACCTGTAATGGTGAATGGAATATCCACCTGTTGGGAGCTGTTTGGCTACTGGATAGCTAAACACTGGAGAACTCTGTACATCCAGATTAAGAGATTGCATATTGCTGGCAGCCAGTGGCCTGACAGGGAGTTTGAACCTGCATTAATAAACTAAGCAAACACATGCTTAAATCCATTTCAGGATAGTAGTTAAGCCTCTATATACTTTCTCTGCATCACTTTACCCTTCTCTAAAATAGGTATAAAAATACCAAGTTGGTAGTGTTGAAATGTCTCTAACACAAGTGTTTTTATGTGTGAATTATTTTGTTAGCTTTGCTCCTCCTTTAAGACCAGCCTCTGGTGTTTTGAACCTGCTCTTGGTTTTTGCGGGATGCTAAGGCAGTCCATTGAAAAGTTTTGGGTAGTGAATCATGGCAGATGGACAATTTGCAATGGAAAGAAAGAAAAGAGAGGAAAAGGACAAGACATGAAAAGGGAAAGACAGAGAACAAAGACACCAATGCTTTGGTCAGTTAACTGCTACATTCATGACTTGCCAGGACCACGGAGGTCATATCTCATATAAAAAAAACTGAAACAAACACTGCGTAGATTAAAGCCACTGTATTATTAATAAACTCAAGGGAAAGTAGAAAGCAAGATTTTCTGGTGATAAGAATGCTTGTAGATGCACTGAAGTAATGAATCTATTCATTCACACCATCTGAAGCCTCAGTGGAGAATAGTGGATGATCAGGACTTGTAATATCTGCTGCTGGTATCTCCCAGGCAAGGAGAAGGTCAGCTTCAGTGAGCCACATGAAGATGAACTGTGCATAGGATTTTGCTCCCCTGCATAACTAAAACATTCTGCAAGATCTTTTCTCACTATAGTCTTCATCTCATGGAGAATTAAAAAAAAAAAAAAAAGGAAAAAAAAAAAGGAAAAGAAATCCAAAACAGTGTTCTGCTAACACAGAGGGTGCTTTGTGGCTACTTTGCTCACATGTTCATAGAAACAGTTCTTGAGTTCTTGAAAACTGGTTTTGCAATGATAACCTCACATTCCTGCCAGAGGCACATTAGCAAAAGCTTTTTAAAAATCACTGATAAGCAAGGCAAAAATACAGCTCACACTGATGCTGAACTGCAACTTCCTGCTGCATGGCTTACTGGCAGTGGAAATACCATATCCAGTAAAGGTCTGAAAACAGTTTTGGGGAAGCATCGAGAAGCCTCTTGCCACTCAGCTGGGTGATGGTGTCAGCAGATTTCCATGGCATAACCAAGCTTAGAGAAATTAGTGTCTTGTAGCTTTTTAGGGTCTGGTGCCCTTTGAGTTCCTTCTAACCATTCAAAACTTCTTTCTTTAACTGAAGCAAGTGAGATTTAGATTAGGCACGAGGAAACTTTTTCCAGCTGTCAGGGTGATTGCATGCTGGAAGAGATTGCCTTAGGAGACTGTGGAATCTCCACTGCTGGAGTTTTTTAAAAAAAGTTTAGACAAAAATCTGTCAGGGGTGGTTAAGCTATAGCTGCTTTTGCCTTTGGGGAGGAAGATGGACTGGCTGACCTCTTGAAGTCTTTATCAGCCATATGTACTATGATTTTCTGAATCTTCCTATTTCGATGTCTCGAGCTCCAATAGTTCCTGGGCTAACTTGTTTTTCGTGAGAAAGAAAACCAAAGATCTTTGAAATTCCATTTTCTCCACTATACGGTCTTTGCTTATCGATTATTTTTCTAGGCAGTAAACCCCTTTACATGCCTTTGCAAGTGTCAGCATAGAAATATCTGTGTTTGTCCACTGACAAGGCTACAAGTTAGACGTGTCGGTGAGCCTTTTGGGAAAGAAGTTAGCTGAAGAAGAAAATGATCCTCCTGATACAAGGATGGCAAGCAGAAATTTACAGGGCAGAATTGGGAGGGAGAGGAGGTGTTCTAGACTAAAAATGAGGAAAGAAGTTTAGCTGTTAGCTATAGACTTGTGCCTGCTTCAGCTAAAAAGAATAAAAATCTCTTTGCTTTCTCTGGGAACAGCATCAGAACTATGAGGCTTGATCTATAGGAAAACTGATTAACAGAGAGTTTGCCTTTTGGACACCATGGGTTTTGGGACAGATGCTGCTGGTCTGGCACACGGCAAGGACGAGAATGCTGTTGTCTTCCCTTGAAGGCAATCTGAGCTGAGGTGCTTAGTTCTTTCAGTGCTGGAGCATATTCCTTCATAAATGCTGAAAGCCACGCTCATGGCTTCGAGCTGGAGTTACACAGCACTTTATATTCAGAATGCTGTACTGACATTAGGTGATTCATCTTCACAACACCTTTGTGTAAAAATTATCCTCAATTTAGAGACAAGAAGATAAAATGACTTTCTGAAGATTCAGGTTGGGAACTATTTCTAATTGCCAAACGGCTCACTTCTCTCTCTTTCAGACCACATGGCATTAGTTTATAGCAAGATTAAACAGTGAAGATGAACCAAAGGCAGAGATCCATAATGAATTCAAGGTGATATTAGCAAACTCTTGCAGCTTAGGTCTTCTGGCATGCAAGAACACCAGAACCTGGAGCTTTATTATGTGAAGGAGTATATACAATTCTGGGTGATTTTCTCTGTTATTACCACGCGTCTTCTGTCAAAGGCTCTTTAGGGTTTTTAGGTACCCGGTTTCTGCAAATTTTTGCTGAAAATCCTTGACTGGATCTGGATAAAGGCCACATGAAATATCCCCCTCCCCAGCAACAGATGCTAGCAAGGACGCTTGCTGGTGATGCAGAACTAATCAGTAAGAGTCCTTGCTGCTTTTAAGTTGAACCGAGAGGTTACTGTGGACTTGCAACAGATGTTTGCTGTGTGTAGCAGGCCTATTCATCTCTTTTTGCTTGTGGATATTTTTGAGTGAAGCCATGGAGTACTTAAAAAAATTCACATACACAGATTGCTGTGATGCAAATTACTTTGAATTCGTTTTCTTCTCTGGATTATAGTCTGTGAAATCTACTGACTTCAAATTCAAATGTATGGATAGAGTCCTTCCTCTAGGTTACCTATACCCTACCAGGCATCTGCGATTTGGTTAGCTACAACATTGTTGTAGCCAATTGTTGTAATATGTTGTGATATTGTTGGTGATGTAGGTGTGGCAGTTTTTTATTAAAGTAAGGGGGTCTATGGATTAGGAAATATGAGGCAAAACTCCCCCAGAAATAAAGGCCTCATCCAAAGTCTGTTGTAAATAATGGAGAGAATATTTTGAGTCACAGTAGTTCTGGAACATGCCAGTATTTGACATGAATTCTTCAATGCAAGCAGCTACATTCTGGAGCAAACCAATTCCCAGAAAATATCTGTAATAACAGTTTTCAGATTTATTTTTTTTTTAATAATGAAGCAAACAGAGTTTGTGGAGTTACAGCGTATGTTGAGTTTGGCATTTATATTGATTTTTATTTTTTTAATTGAAAGTGAAAGGCTAAACTACATGCCTACTACATACCTTAAACTTTGAGTAAAGAGAAATCTTGAGGAAGTAAGTTGATGCTTTTTATTCCATTTACTTGTTTTGATGTTCTTTTTTAATTATTTTGCTTGCTTTCTTTGCTGCCAGACAGTTAACAATGTCTTCTGATCCAACGTCTTCTGTTCCACTCAGATGTATTTTTTTTGGTTTTTTTTTTTTCGAAAGTGCATTACACACTTATTTTCTGTTTCAGGTAAAGAACTCCTAAGTTTCTTAGAAGTATTTTTTCTTTTTAAGGAGTTAAGTGGCCTTTTTTTTTTTTATTATCTGGCCAGTTGCCACAAGAGACTTCTGCAGTCATCAGTTAGTTAAAAGGTTCAGTGTCCTTTCTAACTGCTTTCATTATGGAGATGATTAGGGCATGTCAGTGAAAGCCATCTCTCTCTTAAGGACTCATGTATTTGTTACTTGTTAGGACGATTAGGATGGAATAGAATCCATTGTTCTTTCAATTCCTTGCACCAGCAAGAAGGAGGAGCTTCAGAGAAAAGCAGGCAAGTAGTGGGGTTAAAAGATGTTTGATGGGAAGTTGGTTGTTTCCTTGCTCTCCTGTCAGAAAAGAGGATCACTCCCTTTCTGAGCCGTGTCAGCCTTCTCTGGAGAATTTCACAGAGAGCTTTAGGGCACAGACTGATGAATGAAAGCTGCAGCAGCTCTCTCTAATTGTATAGTGCAGGAGATTAGCGATGAGGAAATGTTTGTAGACTCCCAATTTAGGGATATTTTTGACATATTGAAGGGAAGGTAGAAATAAAAGAGATCTACTCCCAAGCAATTGGCACTGTCAGCAGTTTCCGATGTATGCTACCATTAACTCATTACAGAGGTGTTTTGGGTGCAGATGGAATATTTTGTTCCTTCCACCCTCTTTTCTTTTGACGTCCTCTAGAGAGGATGTCCTCCTCCTATGTTTAAACGATCACAGTCCATTGCTATGGGAACTGTGTCAGATATCAACTGTTGTAACAAACCTGTGACCACCTGGAGTTTCGAGTTGTCACTTTGCTGCATTTCACACCAATATGGAACTTTTCAGGACCAGACACAGTAGGAAAAGGTGTTGAATACTCTTGTTTTAAAGGTCTAGGCCTCCATTACCTGAACAAATGAACACTTACTGTTAGAATCATAGAATCATTTAGGTTGGAAAAGACCTTAAGAACATTGAGTCCAGCTGTTAGCTGTTAATAGTTTGGACTGTATGGTGAAACGGGTCTGACTTCACTCAGTGAAAATAGTGTTATAGGCAGAAATAATTTTTAAAAATCTGCAGTTTGGTACTTAGGTTAACTTTGCTTTGGAAACTACGGGACTCACAAAATGAACTCCAGCAGCAGGAAGGATGTGGAACCCTGACCATAAGGCTCTTCATGGAGGCCGTGTCATATAAGATACTGCATCTGAAATGTTTTAAAACTGTTCATGAAATAAAGGTGATTGAACTTTCCATTACAATCTTGTACATATCTCATACCTGCAGAGATCATAGAATCATAGAATGGTTTAGGTTGGAAAGGACCTTGAAGATCATTGAGTTCCACCCCCCCTGCCACAGACAGGAACACCTCCCACTAGACCAGGTTGCCCAAGGCCACGTCCAGTCTGGCCTTGAACACCTCCAGGCATGGGGCCTCAACAACTTCTCTGGGCACCCTGTTCCAGTGCCTCACCACCCTTAAAGTGAAAAACTTCTTCTTAATGTTTAATCTAAACCTGCCCTCTTCCAGTTTATAGCCATTCCCCCTTGTCCTGTCACTACACGCCCTAGTAAAAAGTCCTTCCCCAGCTCTCCTGGAGGCCCCCTTTAGGTACTGGAAGGCTGCAGTAAGATCTCCCTGGACCCTTCTCTTCTCCAGGCTGAAAGTCTCAGACTTGAAGTCTCAGTGCTCCCCCACCATTTTTCTGGCCTTTGGGAACTTCTTGGGCTTCCAGAGGTAGACCAGGAGTTTTAGAAGAATTCCTTACAGGATAAAGCCTATAGTATTTTCTGCTGAGGGTCAAAAACAGTAGAAAGGTGCTCTTTCAGCAGTATTTGGGATTGTTATATATACTAGGCTGTCAAAAAAATGGATTGCCCTAGGCTGCCAAAGAGCAAAAAAGCATATTTTGGGTTGTGGAAGTCTGGAGACCAATGTTTGGGGAGTGAAGAGTCTCTCCCAACATTTGAAGTGATCTGCCCACCATCACTCCTGTCGTGGTTTCAGCTGGGATGGAGTTGACTTTCTTACTAGCAGCTGGTATAGCGCTGGGTTTGGGTATAGTTTTGGGTTTGGGTATAGTTTTGGGTTTGGAATGGGAATACTGTTGATAGCGCACTAATGTTTTTGGTTGTTGCCAAGCAGTCAAGACCTTTTCCACTCCTCACACCACCCTGCCAGCAAATAGGCTGGGAGTGCACAAAAAATTAGGAAACACAGCCAGGACAGCAGACTCCAACTGACCAAAGGGGTGTCCCATGCTATCCGATGTCATGCTCCGTGTATAAGATGGGGGGAGAAGAAGGAAGGGGGGGACGTTTGGAGTTATGGCGTTTGTCTTCCCAAGTAATCATTATGTGTAATGGAGCCCTGCTTTCCTGGAGATGGCTGAACACACCTGCCTGCCCGTGGGAAGTGGTGAATGAATTCCTAGTTTCGCTTTGCTTGCGTGTGCAGCTTTTGCTTCACTTATTAAACTGTCTTTAGCTCAACCCATGAGTTTTCTCACTTTTGCTCTTCTGGTTCTTTTCCTCATCCCTCTGTGGGGGAAGTGAGCGAGCGGGTGCGTGGTACTTGGTTCCCAGCTGGGGTTAAACCATAACAGCTCTGCCACATCCTCCATAAAGGTCCCTGATCTACTGCTTGTTTGCTCCCGGACACCAAATATGATTTACTATTGCAGTCTTTTTTGCAATATTACTTAGGTGTGTTAGAAACGAGATAAAGCTAATTCTAGGCAACTGGTAGTTTAAACAGTGACACTGGATCTGTGCCATCAGAAGCACCTGGAAATCCCAGTAATTTGACCTGAATTCTTCAGTTGACCTTTCAACTCATATATTAAGAATTCAGTGATCTTCTCAAACTCTCTCCTTTAGAGTTTCTTCTCTCCTTTTCTGTTTTATGTGGGAAGGAACATCCCCAGAAGAGGAAGGAGATGGCAACTGTTCAGTCTGTACTGATGCCCTATCAGCTTTTGCATTCTTTTTTGGTATTTTTGTCTGACAAACAAATAAATGATCAGTCTTCTGGCAGCAAAGGCTTAAGCTCGTGATTTGCTCTTAAAACACATCCTGCCTAGTAGTAAAAGGCGTGTTATTTAAAGGGCATTTTTCAAAACAATTAGGGCTTTAGTAGCAATGTGTTTGCCTTAATGAGTGCACTCTGGCGGTCAGAAGAAACAACATAAGCTGATACCTACTGATGTAGGCCAACAGAGGCAAATTAGCAGTGTTACAAGTGAGTTCATGAATGTACTACGCATCCAAGAGTTTTATTTTAATGCTTGAGAAGTGCTAGATACGATTCAGAACAACTTCAGTTTTGTTTTCTTCCCAAATATCCACCCGCAATTATATTTTCATTTAGAAGCCTTTGTACCACTCCTATGCTTGTGATAGCTTAATGGATTGCGTTCAGCTCTGGTTTGACTTGTTGGGCAGAGACAGTTTTTCATAAAGCCTTAGTCTTTATGAAAGACTCCCTAATCTTTATGTTGCTGTTGTTGTATGACGTTTGAAGTCAATGTCCTTACGATGTAGGTAGGTCAGCTGCTGGCATTTCAGTATGACATAGATTTCTTTTTTAAAGGTTTCAAGAGGTTTTTCTTTTCTCAAGGTGGGATACAGTAAAGGCTGGTGTTACTGAAGAGGTAGATGCATGGAATGCAAGCTCAACTCTGGGTATTTAGTGGTAGGTATTACAATGGAAGTTGCTGGCTTTTGAGCATATGTGGTCCTGATTTGGATGAGTAGCTGAAACCTGACTGCAGGTTGAGTGGTGAGCAGTTAAAAAATATTTCTGTGATACCTTTGAAAAGAATCTAGTCTGGAGAGCTTTTCAAATCTGATCAAAACCATGGTTCCTGAACTTGAATGCAGTATAGTGAATAAGAAAAGCTGTTAAACAACAGCAAGGAAGAGTTAGAGTGGCCACAGAGAAATAATCTTCCTAGCAGTGATACTAGGGAAACACTGAAATACATTGCCTGGGCAGGGCACGGGCTTCTTTGCTAGGTCTTGAAGAACAGGATAGACAAGCATCTGTCAGGAATGACCTATGCATACTGTCCTGCCTTGCGGCAAGGTATGGACTAGCCTCCTCCTGCCTTATTTTTAATGGTTCTGTACACACACAGACTGTTTGATGTTTGTCTTGGATCTTGCTTGGGATCTATGTAAGTTTATCTTGTCGTTTTTCGCTGAAGGTTCCTGCTTCCCTGAGGGATTATCAGTGGATCCTACAATTTTGTCTCCAGCTGAATATCTGGATAAGAATCAAACCTATTCTCTAAGCAGCAACTGCTCACTGTCAGCAGTGTCACCAGTTTTTTATGGCTGCTGTTTGAACAGCTCTACCAGTGGCTGTTGCAGGGAAAAACAAACACGCTGCCTATCTTTAAAAAAGGGACAGGAGAGAACACGGGGAGTTAATGCTCAGTCAACCTAAATTTGATACTCAGAAAGATATTTGACCAAGCTGTTAAACAATCAGTGTGAAAGTACCTAGGGGATAACAAGGGACAAGCTGGAACGAACACAAATTTTTCTTGAGTAACTCACGTCAGACTTCTCTGGGTTAGGTTTTTTTTTTTTCAATAGAGTAGCTGGTCTAGCTGACAATGGGGGAACAGTAGATCTTGATGTTTATTACATATGTGGCATTATAACAGCATTGAGTTCTCATAATTACAGTAGAAAAGCATAGACCGGATTGAACTGCCACAGGTGGGTGCAAGGTCTGGATGCACACGCACTGTGCACCAGAGGTTGCGCTGTGGCTGGATTTATTGCATGTGTGAAAAGCCCATACGCTGTGCAGGTGGTTGTAAATGGGGCAGAAAAAGCAAACACAGTTGCCCCCTGCTAAATCTGCCATCAGATAATTTCACAACAGGATAAAAAAAATGCAAAAATATTTATCAGTATTTTTCTGTCACATTGGATGGACATAACAGAATCACAGACTGGTCAGGGTTGGAAGGGACCTCTGGAGATCATCTAGTTCAACCCCCCTGCCAGAGCAGGGTCACCTACAGCAGTTGCACAGGACAGCGTGCAGGTGGGTTTGGAATGTCTCCAGAGTGGGAGACTCCCCCACCTCTCTGGGCAGCCTGTGCCAGTGCTCTGCCACCCTCACAGGAAAGAAGTTCCTCCTCATGTTTAGATGGGACTTCTTATGCTTAAGTTTGTGCCCGTTCCCTCTTGTCCTATCACTGGGCACCACTGAGAAAAGACTGTTCCAATCCCCCTGGCACCCTCCCTTGAAGTGTTTGTAAGTATTGATAAGATTCCCCCTCAGTCTTTTCTCCAGACTGGAAAGACCCAAGTTCCTCAGCCCTTCCTCGTAAGAAAGATGCTCCAGTCCCCTAATCATCTTCGTAGCCCTTTGCAGTACCTTCTCCATCAGTTCCCTGTCCTTCTTGAACTGGGGAGCCCAGAACTGGACACAATACTCCAGATGTGGCCTCACCAGGGCAGAGTAGAGGGGGAGGATAACTTCCCTTGACCTGCTGTCCACACTCTTCTTGATGGACCCCAGGATGCCATTGGCCTTCTTGGCCGCCAGGGCACATTGGTGGCTTATGGTCATCCTGTACATAACACGTACAGTGTTACAAGGGTCTGTCTCGTGGTCGGTACTATTCAATTTCCCCATTAATGGCTTCGCTGTTAGAACAGAGAGTACACATAATAATTGTGAGAGGGGTGGGTAGCACTTTGGAGGGTGGGAAAATGGTTTGATAAATTGTAGAAATGCGGTGAAATCAATATGATGAAATTCAATAAAGACAAGTGCAAAGTATTACACTGCAGAAGGAAACATCAAATGCACACAGAAAAATGATGTGAACTGACTAGATGCAAGTACTGCAACATCATGCTGATAAAGTGGATTGCAGTCTAAATATGAGTCTATGGTGTGAGTAGTTCAAAACCGGCAAGTGGTAGATATAAGTCACAGAAGGTAGCTATTCTCTTTTTTTTGGTACTGGTGAGGCTTCAGCTTAAAAACTGGGTCCAGTTTTGGGTACACAGTGTTCTGAGAAAGGAACAGAAAAATCAAAAGGCTAAGAGAAAACTTGACCTGTATTCAGTGTGAAGTGGACAGAGATTGTTTAGTCTGGAAAAGAAATATATGAAGGTAGGAATAATAACAGTGTTCAAATATGTAAAAGGCTATTGTAAAGGGGACAATAAGTTTTTTCTACACATCTACCCAAGGTTTTCTCTTCAGCACGGCAGATATAGGTTCATTGTCAGCTGTGAAAACAGCTGTAAGGAACTGTAAGGAACCTCCAAAGTGCCGGTAGTAGGATATTTATCTGAATGCATTAAATGGTTGTGCAACGTGCATGGGCTTGGTATACTTCAGCCTGCCTCAGATCTGAGTGGACTAGGTTACCTGTTGACGTCTCTCCAAGCCACGTCTTCCTAGGAGTGAGCGGGTGATAGCTGCTATACAGGAGCTGACTAACCCTTAAGTGATGGACTGAGGACCTAAGCATCCTGAAAACAGGTCAAATCGTTTCTCGAGGTCTCTCCCAGCCCTCAGCTTCTGGGATTATACACTCTATGGATGTTTCTAAGGACTGTGCTAAATGGACAGCAACATTTGCTGTCTGGCAGTGGAATTCATTATGGTCAAGTCAGAACTTGCCTTTAAGACAGCTGTTCTGCTAGAACATACATCAATATGCATCTTGCAACCCCCGCTCATTTTGCATTTTGGGTTACAAATTCTGTCATGCTGAAACAAAGAGG
>NW_009649075.1:2375634-2384369 GCF_000708025.1 Charadrius vociferus
AATCATCCAATCTGTTATCTTGGCAGACACCAATGCCTTTCTACTTTGGAGGAAGGAAATCTATCCCATAATACACCTGTGCAATATATGGTGATGGTGATTTCGTTGCTAACCCCCGCAGCTATCAGTTTATGCCCTCAAGCATGGGATTTGATTATCCTTGTCATTATCTTAGCTACAAATGTTATTAGCAGCCATAAAATTGTCCATTAAAGTGAGAGGAATTACTTGCCTGCACCAAGGGGAGAACAGATAATTTACTACACAGATTTTAAGCCCAAATGCACTTTTTTTTTTTTTTTCCAGAATAGCCCTCTAAGCCATTGTACTGCCTCCATTTTTGTATTTCAAAATCTCCTTTCCCCTCCATGGGCTTCAAGTCTGGATCTTTATTCCATAACAGTGAGATAGATACATGCCATTCTTGAAATGACTTTGAGATCATGTCCATATAGTTTTTCACATTCCATGGCTTGGATGAATTCTTCCCTAATTCTGGAAGTGCAGATGCCCAAAATTAGCTTGGGTTCCATAATTTCTAGACTGCTGTGTTGGTCTGGGCTTAATTTACACAAACAATTCTGGATGCCTTGGGCTGACTTGGCACCTATGGACTGACTGAACATTACTGGTTGAGTGTAGGATCAGTTGATCTGTTCCTGGCAGGGTCATTTTTACAGGTTTACTTTGTACTGAAATACTAGGTTTTTGTGAGAGGAGGAGATGATGTATCACAGGGACCAAGAAAAGATGCTGTGTCTGAGTGGGTGAGATCCAGGGTAGTGTCTGAAGAATTTCTTTGTCTTCACTGGGACTGGCTGATTCATTCCCTTCCCACCACCCTGTTAATCCCTGTTCAGATATCAGTTCACCGTAAAGCTGCTTTTTTTATTCCCATGTGGTACTGCATTCCCTCCCCCTTCCATCAACAGGGGGTGGGAGAGACCACCTACATCCTTCCCAACAGACAAAAATGGTGCATCCTGACAGACTGGGACAGATTCTGATCACAGTTGCTCTCTATAAATCCTGTAGAACTCGGTTGTTTTGGTGTATTTGTTGGCTTTAAACTGAGAGGAATGTGTGCAGAATCTGGTCAGGAGAGCCTGTATTTTGAAGGAAGCATCCCCTCCTACTCACCCAACAAATTCACACACACACAGTGTAGCATCAATATTAGCTCTTGTAGCAAATGGAAAATGTGGCAGTGGCCCGAAAGGAACAGAAAATGTTCTCAAACAGGGCTTAAAAAAGTAAATAAACACCATATAACCAACAAAATCAATACAGTTCCATATTAGCTATTACAGATATCTCTGTCTTTGTCTCCATCATACTGTGCACATTTCAGTGCTGTGGAAAACTTATAACCCAGGGGACCTCATTTCAGAACTTGGAGATGGTGTATTAAATGCAGGGTCTGGGATAGAAGGCCCGACAGAGATTGATGTTAAATAACAGAGGAGGTTTTCCCTTTCCATCCCCAAAAGAGCATTAACTGAAGCAAAGAAGTGTAAATATATATCCAAAATGGATATATATTCATGGCTGTTACAACGTTATTAGAAACAACTCCTCAAAAGCTCTTTTTTCCTGAGTCATCTCCACTGACTTAAAAAATGACTTTGCAAGAATAAGCGTTAGGTTCAGGACATCCAAGAGGGGACAGCCTTTCAGCTTTCTGCATTCTAAAAGCTTTATATTCCTCAGCTGCTCTTCTGCTTGGAGGGAATCCTAGATGGAGGAATGATCTTATGCTTTCCAGTCTATGCCTCATGGCCTTCTTCCTTTACTCTTCATGTCTTCCAACACAATCAGTAATACTCAAGCTATTCTTTCAGGCTTCTCTGTTGAATTTGTTCAAGCCAAGCTGCTCTTGGCTGCTGAAGGCATTCCCTCTTCTCCTCTTCCTTTGAGAACTTGATGTCCCAATAGGGACATCCAGGAAGCGAGAGTCAGGACTGTGGACTAAGCAGGTGGTTGATGATCTTCCTAACCAAAAGACCGTGTCATCAACTGTCTCAGTGGAAGTTGTGTTAGATTTAAAAAGAGAAAATGCTTCTGTGATCCTGGGCCATTCTTTGCTTGCCTAATACAATACTGGGGGAATAATACTGGGGGAACGTGCTGTGTCTTTTGAATGGTGACTTTTGTTTCCATTCACAGTGCAGAGCTCTCTGCCAAGGAGAGGTTGGCAAGTTTTCCTGCACAGCACATTGGTAGAGACTTTGAAGAAGAGGAAGAAGCTGGAAACATCTATTAGGACAAAATGGACCATTGCTTGGAATCCTTCATTCAGGTGATTTCCTGAAACAGAAATGTCTGGTTTTGGTGGTCTTCAGTCTCCTCTCTCTCTCCAGTTCTGTATATCAGAAAAGGTGTGCACGCTCACTGAGGCTGCTGGAGAGCCACAGGAGCTGTGCTTCACTGTGTTTTCTTTTCTGTTAGAATGATAGTATTACCTGAAATGTAGATTGATAGATAGACAGACAGATAATTTATTTTCTTTTGTGTGTAACCTTTTAATGTGACACACTCCAACTCTTTTACAAGTGTCCGTAGGCCCTCTGGGAGGTCCACAGCCTTTCATCTTAAAGGAGAGACAGAAGGCTTTTGTCTCTCCTCTGGCTTCTCCTTCACCTCCCAACTGCAGTGCTTGATGTCGATCTTGCTGCTCAGAGTGCCTGCAGCATGTGTGAGACCTGGGGGCTTGGGTTTCTTGTCTCTTTAATGGCATTCTGTGAGCTTGTGTTCAGAGAGAGACAGAAAGATCAATGGCTGTGCAAGTGCACTGCACTTGATTTTGCTTACACCAATATGAATCAATTGACTTCACTGAGTTATGAGGGATTTACAGCTGGGGGAGAACAGATCCTGACCTAATGGCTCCAAAAGAGGCTTTTCTTGGATGAGCAATGTAATTAGAGCACTGGAACAGACAGATTTCGTGACTCATCTGTGGGTCTGCAGTCTTTTCTTTGCTTATAGTGGGGTGTTCGCTAATGTCACCACACTTTCATTTCACCCGTGGGCTGATCTAATGACGGACCAACCTTTGCTTGAACAGAGATCCCTATTCAGCTGCAAAGCATCCTCCAATCTTCATGTCACTATACAAACTTTATTTACTGCAGAGCACCCTAGGAAGGGACCAGCAAGCTCAGGGCCAGACACTTGGGTAGTGGAAAATTTCCACTTTCTTCCTTTAGTGCTGTAAAGCAGAGGGTTAAAAAATAGAAGTGAGACAGGGAGAACAGATTGATGACTGGGTCTACTTACTAATCCCAAACCTGTGTCTTAGCAAGGGGCAAAATGGCGGAGCACATGTGCCAACATCAACCTGTGGCGACTATCCAGCTGGAAAGCAGTACATGCATTTTGAGATCAGTAAAGCTCCTTTTCAGAGCTGGTTGGAGGCCTGAGAATGAAATATTTTTGTCAGAAGATACCAATTCATTGAGACTGTAAGGCATCACTTTGGGAAACTTTGTGGACCATGTTCCCCAAGTTTGGAGAAGAGGAGGTGATGGTCAATGTCAGAGGGACTGAGCCCATGTTTGGAATGAGAGGAGGCGAGCATAGTCACAAGGCTCGGCCTTGTCTCCTCCAGGTGTCTGGAGGCTATGCTGGGCACAAGGGTCTGATAGAGAGGTGGCAGCACTCAGGAGGTGGAGGAGGTGCAGCTTTGGCTGCTGGTTCTCCTTTGGTCGCAGTGCAACCGGAATTGGAGTAGGGGGACAGCTGTTGCAGTGTGGCTGGTGGCCATGACCATGACAATAGCAGCAGCAGGGTTGTGTTAGGGCTGAGTGGGCAGAAGCCCCTACCCTGCTGCATACATAGTCCCACCTCTTTCTCACCCATCTCTCATTTCAGCTGAGCTTGAGCTGTGAGACCTCTTCAGTACCAGGGCTGTTGCAGTGTCAGGCAGCAGTGGCCTTGCTTTGGTCCACCAAAGTAACAAGGAGCCAGGAGTTCCAGGAAAGGGTGGAGAGGCAGCGATGCAGTGGACTTGAGTTTAGCAGGAGGTGGGAGAGGTGAGGCAGAGACATCACATCTGGCATCATTGAGGGTTCCTCCAAAAAGATTGGGAGCCATTGATATGAGGAACCCAATGGAGGTGCCTACCTTATATGAAGCCCTATCCTTTTTGCCTGTGTGCTTTCTTCTGAAGCCTTCAAGGTGCCAGTGTGCATCTGCTCCAAAATCACAACCTACTGCCGCTATACCTCTGCTAGATTTAGCCTTCCTAAGTGGGTTGCTGCTAGTGTGGTACTTGGCACAGATTGTAAGACCCACCTGGGAAGAAGGTGAATTGCTATGTGCTGAATTATGTGCCTCACCACTTGGCAGGGACAATAGTGCAGCTCTATCTGTGTTTGGATTTGATGTTGGTTTTCTTCTGATTTGCCACTCACTGAAACTTAGAGCCAGTCATGATGATTGGTCCTGTCCTTGGATTTGAGCCCTGATGCACCGGGCTCTGTACCAGCATGAAATTCAGGGTAATTTCAAAAAAGTGTCTAGAAGACCACAGAACTAAAGCTCCATTTTCAAAAGTAGCTTTTGCACTTCGGAGGCTAGTTTCTAAGCCAAGTAAGCCTGTACCTGCCAAATACGGCTTTAGAAAACAGGTTGGTTGGGGTGTGAAGTCATTGAAGAACATGTGAAAAACACGCCTTTCAGGATAGTTTGAAAAAAAAGGGGCACAGGTGCCTGGTAACTCTTGAGTCCTCTGGGAATCCACCTCTTTAGCTACCTGTCACACAAACTTCCCTTGGAAGATTTTCCTCTGCTGTTACTCCCGAGGGAGTAAGTCACCACGTGAAGTATTAATGAAAGCTGCAGTAGGTGCTCATCTGGTTGTACATAGAAGTTAAAACTGCTTTTTCTGCATGCTGACTCTCGAGGTACCAAATCCTGTTGATATTCACAGGAGCTTGATGAGTACCTGTAAAACACAGGAGTAAGTCACTGCCTTGGAGACATTTCTGTTGCTTTGAAACAAGACACAAATTACACAAGTATTATATTACAAGATGGAAGGAGAAGAAATAATGAAAATAACAATTATGTTCTGCTAATTGCTGTCAGTTGCCACCATCACTGACTAGCTGAAGAATTTATCCCAAGAAAGATACTGGCCTTGTGAGTTAGTTCAAGGACATCTTTTGTGTCCAAGATGCTGGGAGGAACAATGCCTGGAGACATTTTTTGAATGAGCCAAAAAATGCTAGTCACAGCTGGCACAAATGGCTTTGCAGATGGGGAAGTGGGTGAGGAGAAATGGGAGCTGGGAAAGATGGAGCAGTGCTGTGTGGTCATGAAAAGCTTGAAGATGTGGGAAAAAGAGAAGTCAATAGAGAGGGAAGGGCGAAGCTCTTGAGGTATTGTGCTGCTCAGAATAGAAGTGTTGACCTTGGTTTCCTATGATGTTTTTTTCAAGATCACTGAGGATATCCCACCTGAATGGGATCGCCTGCAGGTATAGAGCATCACTACTCATGTGAGTGTGGTTTAGAACAGTTACAACTTGATTGGCCTGCACCAGGATGCCACTGCTAACTGGACTTGGCTGAGGGCTTTCTTTATGCCTTGCATGATTGTGGGGATCTGGATGTGGGATGCACTGTCCTTTCCGAAAGAGTCTGAAGCTACATAATTTATTTTGAAGCCTCCAGAGATAAGCACTACCGTATGTTCCCAGGATATTTGCACTGCACAGCTACCTGTAATATGGTCTAATACAACATATGAGGTTCACACAGCTCACAAAGCTGCAACATAGGCAGGGTTGGAGCATCCCAGTGCAGCGTTGCCTGAACCTACCTTTTTTGTGTGCTCTCTACACTAGGTTTATCATCCCAGCATCAGCCTCATTAGTAGCACAGCTCTAATGGTGACCAACACTTTTCAGCAAACTTTGGGGTTAAAAGACTGATGGGAGAGCTGTAAAACTCTCCCCATTGTTCTGACCTGTGGAGGTATTTGGCTGTGGGAACAGTCATACCTCAGCTGGATTAGAAAATGTCCGAGTAGAAAAACTAGACCGATGGTATCAAAGCCAGGTCATCAATCAATAATCTGCAATCCTCATTTTCCAAGCCCAGGTACTTCTTAATAACTTCAGCTGGATTTGTGGACACCTTCCAGCTTTGGGTGTCTTGAAACAGACCTATAAGGAGGGAAGCCTGTATCGCAAATGTGTGGCAGATATGCTGATGCTTTTGTTTTTAGTCTGGGGGCATGGCCACGTAAGCCTTCCCGGAGCTGTTCTCTAGGTTAAACCATGCTTGGGGAGTACTAAATATTGTCCTTATTACTTGTGTGACTGCACAGAGCAAAATTACCTCAGGGAAGAAGGAACTGGCCAAAACCACTCTCCTGGCTGTGTCGCCCCAAAGAAGAATTTTGATTGTGAGCAGCGCAACTCCAAGCTGCCGTGATGCTTAGCTGCTGTCATTGTAATGCCGAGGCAGACGTGCCGCTTCCTCTCCGGATTGAGTATTTTGAGCACGTTTCAGTAGTGCTCTGAGTTAACATTTTTTTCCCTCTTCCTTTACAGTGCCAGTCATCGCCTTTTCTTCATTTTAGTGATTAATTGCTCTAAATACTCCTGCTCCTGGACTGCAGGAGTACAATTTCTGAGCTGTATTTCATTTGAACTTGCTATGCAAGTACAAGCGAACTTGGGGGAGTGCACACACCCACGTATTGCTAGGTAGAGATGGTTGCCAAAAGGACACCAAGTAAAAGAACAGTTAGTTCTTAAACAAGGGTATAATCTAATAAGCCAAAAAAGAGAAAATTACATACTGGAATCTTCAGTGCCTTCCCCCTCCCCCCAGTTTCAAAATTTACAGCTAGTACAACCCCTGACTAGAGCAGTGATTTAAATATATATAGGCATCTGTGCTTCTAAGAAAAGGAAGTGTGTCTGTTTGGGGAGCTGTGTGGAATGAGTTGGTGGATCTCAGTCCAACTTCTGGCAGCCAGGTTTTCACATCACTCAAAGCCACCCCCTCGCCCAGCCCCCTTCCAGGGCTCGTGCCAAGCTCTTCATCTTGTCCTCGTACGATGCCACCTGCCTTAGCGCCTTCTGTAGAGATGGAGAGTTTCTCATTTTCGATTGTGGTCCTTCTGGGCTGGTGCTGAGATGTGCTGGGGGCCTGTCAGCTCTGCATGTGGAGGGTAGGGTTGGCTGTCTTCTTGCTTTCTCCTCCCATGGGGCCGATCCTTTGCGCATCGCTCCCTGCGATCCCCATGTGTTAGACACTTTCAGCCATCCCCATGACTGGTTTTGCCTGGCACATGGCATCATCTTTTCAGCATGCTGAAAAGAGGCCAACTAGAAGGCATGGTGCTCTCTTGTGTTAGGACCGTGGCACGTCCGCCTTCTTAGGGTGGACATGCTGACATGCACCTCTCCTGCGTCCAGTTTACCAGATCTATCAGGAGCACGGATATTGTCTAGGATGTGGTAGGACAGCACTTCTTCTCCTTTTCTATACCGTGGCTATGTTTTGTTACAGGCAAAAAGCTTCAGGACTTGCAAAAAATTTAGCAGCTCAGAAATAGAAGGTCATTTTGTGCTACCTGGAGGTTACAATTTCCTCCCCAGCTCCTAGGTGGGAAATCCATGGCTTGCTGCTCCCCTCCGTCATCTGTTCTTAGGATGTCCATTGCCAGGACACTCAATCTGGTCTTGTTTATGTGCTGCCTTCCAAACCTGACTGTGTGCGTTAGTTCTTACAAAGCTGTTGCCATGCCTGGGTGTATTTAGCTGTTTAACGATCCTCCTGTGCCCCTTGAAAAGCACAACAGCCCTTTCTGATGAAGGCGGCACTCTGCAGGCTGAGTGTTTTTACCTTGACTCAAAAACTTAAAAGGAAATGTTAATTGCTTTAGTGGTGTTATTGTTGAAAAAGGCACGGCAGGGCAGAGGAGCTGGGAAAGATGAGTCCTGGTGCTGATAAGGGAGAGAGCAATCTATGCGAGTCTGTGAAAAGTCAGTAGTGCCCAGGGCAAATACAAAAGTGGAATGGAAATATCTCAGTGATTTGCTTTGCTCGCAGCTTTTGTCTGGAGGTGGCAGGGCTGACTGGCATCTCAGGGCTGCGTTCGCTTCTGCGCTGCTTTGTCACAGGCTCTGGGCTCCTTCGGTGTGCTGCCTGCGCTGCTTTTCTCTCTCATGGCAAGTGGCCAGCTGCGATGGAAATGCAAAGGGGAGAGGGAGAAGAGTCGCTTTAGGGAATGCATTAGTTACGGGAGTCATGAAGGACATGGGAAAGGCTAGCTGCAGAGGTTCTGTGGATGGAATAGCACAATCAAATTCAATATTCATTCAAGCCTGGGGGATTGAATAGGTGAGAAAAAGGTGACACAGCTCTCTGGGAGCCGGGGTCCAGAACCAGGGCATACGACCCCAGAAACATGAGGATGACCCAGCGAGTTCCCTTTCCCAGCTCCCATCTGCCATAAAGCCAAATCAACATGGCCTTGTAGCTGCTGGTGGTTGGAAATTTAGACGATGTGTCTTCATGTCTCGGGCTTGCTCTCTTTGATGTTCAGGTGACCTAATCTATGCTGTTCTGATGCCTCTGCTGTTTTGTTTATTTTTTCCCTTTAATTTTTGATCTCTTCCAGTTACAACATTTGCAGTTTTGCATGTGTGCAGGAACACCCCTCTTTTATAATATCAACACCTAACACATATTTAGGCATCCTTGGGATCATAA
>NW_009649075.1:2384422-2410226 GCF_000708025.1 Charadrius vociferus
GACGTTCTATAGAAAAGGGTCCAGCAAGACAGAGTACGAGGGAGGGAGCATGTGATGCTGTAGCATGGTGATCATACGAGGAGGAAGTCTTTGAATCTGTTTTTTGTCTGCACTGATTCTGGATTTTTTATTTCATTAAATACTTTAACAGTCATAACAACCACATCTCCCAAGGCCCTGAGACAAGGTTTGAGTTTTACTCTGTGAACTGGACACATAAATCATAGGCATTGCTATACCTTGATTCTGGGTGCTCAAGTATCTTACTGCTTCTAGCCTTTAATCTGACTGTGCCTCAGTTTCCTACCAATTAAATAGCTTTGGCAATGCCACCATCTTCCCCTACCTGTGCAGCCTACACTGAGAAAGAATCCTTCCCTTGTCTCTTACTATGTCTGTGCAGTACATAATATGTAGGTGCTTGGCTGAGTTTTTAAAATCCAGCTCAAATCAAGTGAACTAATGTGCTATTTCAATTTCTGTATGCACCTGTTATCATTCTCCAAACTCCTAGATTATTTTTTTTTTCTTCTACGAATTCATACTCATTCTCCCCAAAGAGGTTTTAATGGCCAGAGAGAATTAAGGTAGACAGCCTGTAAGAATCCTGACACTTAAGAAAAAACAGCAACCTAAATTATCATCTCAAGTTATCGTTGTACTGTGTTACCGCTTACCCTACAAAGTGCTGTGAGTTGTGCAGCTGGTTTTTAGTAGCGGAGCTGATTGGTGTCAGGTAGAATCAGAAATGCCCCATTCCATGCTATGTTGTAAGGGTGGTCTTCTGCATAAGAGCATGGTGGAAGCTCTCCTATGTCAGAGAAATGCCTACTGTCTTATGCAGCCACAAACCAGCTATAAATGGCATTTATTTAACAGTATCTCCAGCTCATACTACAGAATGCTCACAAAGATAGCTTATAGTCAGTTAATCTTAGTGCTGGCTGGTGGGTCAAGAATAAAAAAGCACAAAAAAGCATCCTACTAGACAAATGGGAAAGGAAAGAATCTGTAGTTTGCCGAGTCAGGAATAAATTGGCCTGGGCCAGTCTTGGAAAAAAGGTAGCCTTATACTCAATCCCTTTGCATTAATCTTTTTTTCCTACCATATCTCAAGGTATCCCCACCCTGCATTTACTCTCTTTTTGATCCGTAGCCCATGTTATGTCTAGTTCATGGAATTTCTACCCAGGATCTGATGCTGAAGGGTTATACAGCAGGCAGCTGTTTCTGTCAGAACTGTTGCTGGTAGGTGAACAGTGATGGCTAAAATTAAAAAAGTACTAATTAATGCTTGTTTGAACTACCCAATAGCCTACAAAACTGGGTGCTACCCTGAGACATTCATAGAAAGACTTGGGCTTCAGGCTTCACAGGCAACTGAGAGTATTTAATCCTAGCACAAGATAACATTTTTCCTGCCCTGTGAAGTTTTATTTGTGAGTAAAGGGAGACTACGGCAGCAAGGTAAAAGCGGTGTGGCAGAATGTGGCTGCTTGGGGTTAACACCACAGTTATGATGGTGTTCACATGTGTTTCCACTTGGTTTTCAAATCGGTCTGTTTTTCTGGGATGGTCCTTCTTTGCACTTGTCATTGCTCCAAAGAGAGTGAGCATTCAAGAGGTGGATGGACTAGTCTGGTAGTAAAGATAGCAACTTGGGTGAGAGTCATGTTATTGCTCTGGTAATGGCTCCGTAAGATCCATAGAGAAGAAGAGGTCCAAGGGCAAGAGAAGGAAAAAGCATTACTGGAAACCTGATGGTGGGATGCCAGGATTCAAGCCCTTTGTGAATGGAGCTGTATCACTCACTCTAATGACAGTGCTTTTCAGTCTGAAATACTGTCCTGCTCCTAAGAATAATGCTGTATGCCAGCAGTGGTGTGTTCCCAAGCAGGGGGGCAAGGGCTGAATTGACACTTCTAATAAAAAATACAGGAAAATTACTGTACATTCAGTACCTGTCTTCCTTGCTGCAAGGGAATCCACCTGGGTGTCCCATATGTCTTCCAGGAGAAGCAGCAGCCCTCTCTCCCACGCTGAAGTTGAGCACAATCCCAGTGCAATCAGTTCTCTTCCTAAAGTGAGTGAGGGCTCCTTCATATGTCCCTGCAAATGCAATGGGAACTTCAGAAGTGCACCATGAGATCTGCATCCCTCTGTAAGATCTAAGCAGGCAGAGAGGAAGAGAGAAGAGTGAACGTCCTGTTCAGCTGAAGTGATAGGGACAGGTCTGTCCTCCCAAATTTGCTTCAGGTATGTGTTGTGGGCAGGACAGTGACTGCTCCCCACACTCCAGAAGAGTTGTTATTGATGGGCAGCCCCAGAGGGTACTATAAATATGTGTCACATATGGCTGGTTGAGGAAGTTTGCCTTTTTGGCCACTTGCGAGGCAGGTAACTGTGAAAGGAGCCTCAGAAAATTGTAAGGTATTTTAAAAGCTGTGGGTTCAGTCACAGAGATGCTGGACACTGGGGAAGGCAGCTGGCAGGTGGGACCTGTTGGGCAGATGAGGGCTCCCCGAGAACATGCCCTGGGCTGTTGAAGTAAGAACTTTGTTATGAAAAACTTCAGGGAGCCCAGTATTGTGCTTCAGCCAGTTCGAAGTCATCTAATACATTTTCCAATATCCTGTGAGTAGGAATAATGTAACTGTAGTGCTTTTTCTTTTATCCCTGACATTCATCACAAAGACGAAAGCAATGATGTAGTGACTCAGCCAACCTGAACGAGCCTGACAGTTCGTCTCTCTGATGGGTTGGGACTGGGTTATGATACGGAGTCATTTACTCTTAGTTGGCTTTCAAGCAGTAAGGACTTCAGAAATGTCCCTGGTGAGGTAGGGATGAGGGCACTTAGCAAAAGCCAGTTCTTATCTAACTGACAAAAAAAAAGCTGTAAGAAGCTCCTTATTCCTGCTAGAAACGTAACATCGACACAAAGAAGACGGAGTTGGAAAAATGCCTCATTCCAAAGTGTGTTTATCCATGCTAAAGTGCTTCTATAAAAGGCATCTTGGGACTCCATGTTTATTCCCCCTCAATGACTTCTAGACTGGATTTGCTTGATTTTCAAGTCAACAGTGTTTCTTTTTTTTTTCCTACTGCCAACCGCATAAACTCAGCTGGGTTCTGGAAATCAAACAGTGCTTTCTTCCTCACGACTGTCGCCTCCAGTAATATCCTGCAATCAGCACATGGGAAACAGCTTTATTGGCGATACGTGAGCCAGTTTAGATACCAGTTCATTCTCCACCGCAGTGACCCTATCAGTAAAAACAGGTCACTCTAAACAAAATTTGAAGACCTGATCTGGGAACATGCCACCTTGAGAAAGAAGGGTCTGCTTTTTACTTGGACATGGTGGTAACTGTGGACTTTGACCTTTTTTTTTCCCTTGTTCTCACACTCGTTTTCTAAGTTCACTCTAGTGAAAAGCTGATGCTTCTGTGCCTGTTTTGTGGTGGAGAAGAAGAAAAACACATGGATGTACATATTTGCCCTCTTTTTGGAGCGTCATGTGGATTCACCACTGGTACATTACAGAATCTGTAGGTTGGGATATGTGGTGTCCTGAAGGTAGCAGCTCAGGGAGCGTGCAAAGGTGGCATTAGATTTCCATTTGTATCTTTGGGATTTTGGGTGGATGTCTGGGCCAGTTTGGGTCTTCAACAATGTTATGGGGAGAGGAAGGAGAAGAATGATTTCTGTGAGTTGTTTCTGATGCAGCTCTAAATCCGTTTTGCACTTGTGAGAGCTCTTGCTCCTGATCTCACTCCCAGTTTTGGTTCAAGTGAGCTCCTTACACAGAACCATAGAGTGGCTTAGGTTGGAAGGGACCTCAGTTGGTCATCAATCCAAGCCTCTCTTCAAAGCAGACCCAGTCCTGAGTTAGGTCAGAGCCATGTCCGGTTGTGTTTTGGTCATCTCCAAGGCAGATTTTTGTGTTTGTTGTCCTAATACTGAACTTGAGTTTCTCTCTCTGCAATTGGTGACCGTTGCCTCCCATTTTGTGGTGCACCTCAGAGTATATGGTTGTCTATTGTCTAACCTACCACTGCCACTCTTACTAATGCCACCCGGTGTGGTTGGCCCTCATTGCTGCAAGGGCACACTGCTGACTCCTCTCCAACTTCTTGTCCAACGGCACCCCCAGATGTTTTTCCTCAAAGCTGCTCCCTCACCAGTCCTGATGATTTTCAGGCCCCTCATGACTGTTTCCAGCACTTGCACTTCCAGATGATCATAGGGGCAAGAGCAAGGGACCAGGAATCCATCTAGGGGAATATTAGAAAAAAAGGAATGGAAAACCTTCAGTGAGGGATCTGTCACCGAGCAGCAGAGCAGAGCTGCTTCCTTTTGTAGCTGGAGTGATGTTTTTTTCCTCCCTTAGCGTAGAGCTGCTAAAAAATTGCACAGTATCAGTTGTAAGAGCAGCGTTACAATTTGCAAACATGCTATGTTAAGCAGTTAGTGTGAGGCTGTGCACTGGAGCCTGCAGGTTCATCCACTGATTTCAGCTGAATCCTGGTAGATGCCAGATGCTTCTGAGAGACTACGTCCACATTAAATAGAATCTTTGCTTTTTCTGGGAAAGCTTGCTTTCCTCGATGGTCTGTTCCCCTGATGTACAGGCCCTGCATTTGGAACAAGTTCCTAATTTTCAGCCTGCATTTTGTGTTTCATAAATTCCTTCAGTTCTTGCTGCTTTTTTCTGCCTCAAGTAAAGTATTCGCATCCTTCCAGTATTTCCAGGCTGTTAGAAAGTCATCACCATAGGTTATATTTAGTCAAACTATATATTTATTTGACTGTTTTACTATCCCCTTGTTAGTTCTTTCCAACATTGAAATAATTTCTCATGCTTTTCTTTGGATTTCCTTATCTCGAACAATTAACTTTCCTCCCTTTCTGGGCCAGGGAGAACTGTGGAGAAGAGAGTCATGTCAATTATATTTCATCAGTGATTTTAGCTTTTAATTTTTCCTTCCCTGATGAAAGTGTGAATGCAAGAGTGGTGCAACTATGTCAGCAAGTACCGCATTGAACCAGGGACTTCTGGAACTGGGCGCCACATCTATAACTTATGCTGAAATGGGGGAGCAACACGCTGGTCCTCGGAAACATGGCTTTTCCCAAGCTCAGCTTAGCTAATAACATCAAGGACCATCACAGCTACAAGCCCAAAGTCAGACAGGCAAGGGGATTGGAGACAGGAGGGTCACAGATTCTCTTCCCCCATGGAATGAGAGGACAATTAACATATATTCCCCATAGACTTTTCTAAGCAAGAAGTATTCAAGTGTTTCACCAAGGGATATGAAGAGCGTGCTCTGGTCCTCAGTGATGATACTGATAGAGATAGCTGGGATGGGCGCCGAGTGGCCAAGGTATAAGATGTTGAGATTAATTAATTCAGAAGTTGTTCAAAATGGCTGAGGCTCTAAGAGGTCCCACAGGAGCTGGTGGAAAAACATGCTGCTGACTTCAGTATCGCTGCTGGTACTCACGGCAGTGTCTGGGACACCTTGGCCAAGGATCAGGCCCCTATGTCCCTGATCCCCTACACAGGTACAACCAGTAGCACCCCAAAGAGATGCTGTTCTTGAGAGCAATGTTGCAGGACCTGATGTGGGTTTGCTCAGCCCCCGTCTTTCTATTTCTTTCCAAGCTTGCTCCCGAAATGCTGTGAAATAGATAGCTGCATTTCCAAACTGAATTTCCAGGGGAAGAGGATGCTTATTTCTCAGACAAGAGACAAAGGGGAGAGAAGGCTGTTTCTTCCTCCTCCCCCCCCTGCTGTTCTTGAGAGCAATGTTGCAGGACCTGATGTGGGTTTGCTCAGCCCCCGTCTTTCTATTTCTTTCCAAGCTTGCTCCCGAAATGCTGTGAAATAGATAGCTGCATTTCCAAACTGAATTTCCAGGGGAAGAGGATGCTTATTTCTCAGACAAGAGACAAAGGGGAGAGAAGGCTGTTTCTTCCTCCTCCCCCCCCCCCCAGAGGCACGCCGGCGCCCCGCTCAGCAAGCTTTCAAAGCCTCTTTTTCTTGTTTCCCCCCCTCTTTCCTTTTCATTTCTTTCCCAAAGAAAGCCGCGGATAAGTAAAGCATTTCTATCCATAGCATAAACGTGCCCCCCTCCTCCTCCCCTTTCCCTTCCCTGCGGGTCGATTTTGTTTGTAGAATAAGGTGTCCACCATTGTCTGCAATGCAAAAAAACCCACATCCCCATGTTCCCTCTGATCAGTCAGTCATCAAGCCTGTTGAAGACACCAAGAGGAAAGAGATGAAAAAAGAGAAGAAAAAAAAAAAAGAAAAGAAAAGGGAAAAAAGAAAAGGCAAGGGAAAAAAGAAAAGGCAAGAGAAAAAAGAAAAGAAAGGAAAAGAAAGGAGAAAAGAAAAGAAAAGAAAAGAAAAGAAAAGAAAAGAAAAGAAAAGAGAAGAAAAGAAAAGAGAAGAAAAGAAAAGAAAAGAAAAGAAAAGAAAAGAAAAGAAAAGAAAAGAAAAGAAAAGAAAAGAAAAGAAAGAAAAGAAAAGAGAAAAAAGAAAAAAAAAAGAAAAAAGAGAAAAGAAAAAAAAAGGAAACCCCTCTGAATTTTATTTTAAACAATTTTAACTATTTTATTTTTAGCGTTAGCTTTTTATGAGAGAGTTCAGGTGACAAGAGATTTGCAAATGGCTGAGAGTGTACAAATGCTTCTCATTTAGACTGTCTGTTTTAGTACGAGCTGTCATTGGAGAGAGGGTATAGAAGGCAGGAAGGACGTTTGTGCGTAGTCCTTCGAGGGATGTGGTTGTACTCGGGTTTTGCCTCGTGCGGTGTTTGGACATCCTCACATTGGATGTTCCTATTGACTCTGAATTCCTGGCCAAACCAAACTCCCACTTTTTGGGAGCACAGTCTCATGTCTCTAGGTAACGCTTGTTTCTGGCTGAGTCGCTAGGACTTCTGCAGGTTTGAGGGATGTGCTTCATTAAGCTTGTGTTTTTCTTCTGATTTTGCTGGGGAATTTTGGAATGATTCCTCCTCGCATCTCACTCCTCTTGCTTTCCTTCCCAAAAGGGTGCGTTATGGCAGTAAAAGAAAATGAGCCACAGAGAACAGCAATGTCAGTTAGACTGCAGTGTGGGGACTGTTTGGTCAACCTTGTGAGTGGGTGCTGTGGAGGAGAGGGATGATACAGGCATTAAACCAGTGTTTTGCAGGGGCTTTTCAAATTACGTGGGTTTCGTGCAAGGGATTATAGGGGGAGATGCTCGTGCTCTGTCAGTACTCATTTCCCAAGCCACTGTTACGGTGTTTGGTTAACATGATGGTGACATTTGGGTGGTCACATTAGCCTCTCTGACATGAAGGAGGAGAAGATAGGAATCTTTGCGCTGTCAGCAAGGCCTTGGCCAAATCCTGGTGAGTCAGTGAACTGAAAGCAACGGGCAATTGAGGAGCTATGGGGATGCCAATTTAATTGTAGAGAGTTCCCATTTCAGGATGGTGGCTTTTTGACTATCCTTTCTCAGCTTCTATTTGTTTTGCTTGACACTCCATAGACACAGTCTTTCCACTTTTTAAATTTATTATGTATTCAGCTGGGACATGCACAGACTGATGGATTCCCTATTGGATTTCTTTTTGGCTCCTGCGCTACATTTTTACAATGGGCTATGTACTCACCAAGGCTTATTTTCTGGTATTTCCTTCTTCATTTTATGCACCCTGACTGTATCTGTCCTGCTTGAGCACAAGCTTGAAGTCACAGAATCATAGAATGGTTTAGGTTGGAAGGGACCTTGAAGATCATCGAGTACCAACCCCCCTGCCATGGTCAGGGACACCTCCCACTAGACCAGGTTGCTCAAAGCCCCATCCAGCCTGGCCTTGAACACCTCCAGGGATGGGACATCCACAGCTTCTCTGGGCAACCTGTGCCAGTGTCTCAACACCCTTAAAGTGAGAAATTTATTCCTGATATCTAATCTAAATCTACCCTCTTCCAGTTTGAAGCCATTCCCCCCGCTACATGCCTTTGTAAAAAGTCCTTCCCCAGCTGTCCTGTAGGTCCCCTTTAGGTACTGGATGGCCGCTATAAGGTGTCCCCAGAGCCTTCTCTTCTCCAGGCTCAAAACCCCCAACTGTCTCAGCCTGTCCTCACAGCAGAGGTGCTCCAGCCCTCTGATCATCTTTGCGGCCCTCCTGTGGAGTCACTCACCCAATGTGATTCAAGTCATTAACTGCTTGTACTAGGCAGGGAGTAGCATTTGAGGTGGTTTCTTCGTGTCTGCTGAGGAGTTTCTTCACTTGATAGCAAACTCTTTGATTACAGATTTGAGGCAGAGTGGGAACCGATGTGAGACCATTTGGGAAGTCCGAGGTCAAGCTCTGAGTAACCCTGCCAGTGAAAATCTCAGGATACCTGCCTGTTTCATGTTACAAGAAGATATTTTGTGGTGGACATGGCTCCATGCTGTGCTTGTCACCTAAAGTAAATCTCTAAGGTGGTGTCAGAAGGTTCTCCATCAGCATGAGAGGAAAGAGTAGGTACATTTTTAGGCATTATGTTTTTCTAATCGATGGGATTTATATAGGAATTTTTTGCCCCTTTATGGTTTGAGTGCTAAAGACTGGAGCACGTTCTTCAGCAGCTACATTTGACTGATGTCAGTTCAGCTCCCCCGAAGAGTTGTGCCCTGGGGTCACTGCAGCTACTGGGCAGCAGAATGATACATGGTGGACATCAGAGAGGCTTTGGTACCTGTTACAATAAAACACCTACTGGAGCAGACCTGACCTGAAATTGGCTTGTCTGGCATTTCTTACCAACAAGACTGCTGTGAAGCTCAGTGGGGATGGGATTGGAGTGCCTTTCTTTTTCTTCTTTACAGTACAATTTCAAAATTTTTGGTAAATGATAAAAAAATAACAAGCTTTCAGGCAGCGAAGTGTAAACAAGAAATAAATAGCTGGTGGCTAAGTCCTCCGAATGCCATGAGTAGTAACGCTGTGTTAGATTAAAAGTACAGAAATACCATGTAAAATCTTTTCAGTATGTGTAGGTCTTGTTCATAATAAAATATTACAGTCAAAATGTGCTGTTTGTTATACAGTATCTATGTAAATTTGACCTGTTTAGTGACTATGGAACACCTAGAAAATAAAAACCCCTCTACCTCATTGAATGTGTCAGTAAGCAAATACAAATCATATTATGTTCTGGTTAATAGATGCCTAATAAAACAAGGTAAGCAAATGCTGCTCTTATATTTTTCATTAGAAGACTATAAAAAGCATAAAACATTGCGGAAAACATGCACTGCTTTTAACTCAAAGAGGTTTTAGTACCAGAAGTCATGAGAAAATGTACACTGAAGTACTTTTTTTAAGTATATACTCAAAAACATGTTCAGGATGACCAAAGAATTCCACAAGAATGATGCAGAATTAAATCTCTGTTGATATTTTGTTAAGGTAATTTATTTTTTTTTACTTTCCAGACTGTAAGGTTTCAGTAACAGAAAGTGAAGAGCAACAGTGACATTCACATTCTGATGGAATTGACTCAAATAATCAATTCCCTTGTCTGAATCATTCAACTTTTCATCAACAGATTCATGTCTCTTCTTTTTTTTTCCCTTGATTTGACTATTCAGAAGTGCCACTACTTTATCATAATCACAAGAGACCATTTTTAGTATCTTCAGCAAAATGATGTTTGGTGGGAAGGGGAAATGAAATAGTGAATCCCAGCGAAGACAAACAAAGGTTTTTTATGAATTTTTCTAGCGAAGGTGCTACTAAAATATTAGGTGAAAATTATGAGATGTTTAAAATTGAAACAATACTTGCTGTTTGCTCTTTCAATTAGTGTTGTCAGTCATGATCTAACTTCCACACCAAACCCTCAGTGTTTCGCATCTCTAGAGCCTCGTGGTTCTCCACTACCACAGTGACCTCCGAGCTCTCACAGCTTTACAACAGAGGGAAGCCTGCCAAGTAAAATCCACATAACTCTTATTTAGTCCTCATTTATTGTTCTTTCAGAATTGCCTCTGCTGTAGTATCTATTGAACATTGTCTGTTGACAATTTTCCAGCAGGAGGGAGGGTGAACTTGTATTTATGGTGCTCTTAGAAGGGGTTTAGGGTTCCTGCTACACCTGAGGCTGTGGGACTCAGTTCCAAGCACGAGGAAGGAAGGATATACCCACCTCTAAGCGTGCTATGAACCAGTCACAAACATGGGATCAGTAGTCCTAGAAGTGCCTGCACTGACATCACTACTTGTAATGCAAATGCGTGATTAAGTCATTGCTACCTTATAGTCTTCGTTTGTTGGCACCATCTATCTGCCCAGCTCAGGAAGTGTCCCAGGCCTTACAACTGCATCTGATTGAGTCTACTCTCAGGACTGTAGGACCAGTGAAGGGACCTTGGGGCAGCCAGAGCTGCTCTGTGCTCCAGGAAATTTGCCCCTGCCTATAACAAGAGCCTCTTGTACCTGCAGCAAAATTAAACTAATGCTCAAAAGCTGGAAAGAGATTTCTCCTGGAAGCCACGTGAGAATTCAGAACTGCTAGAGCAGCCACACTGGTGGTGTCCTGGCTTTATCTTTCTCTCTAGAAACTTTTAGAAGGATAGACAAACCTCCTTGAGAGGACAGTCAATCTGGTTCAGCGGGTAGAGTTGGGGCAGAGATCCTCTTAGTTTTGTTCCTTCTCTCCTTTGCTTTATTGGGTCATTCTGAGCAAATGGCTTACATTTGCTGCCTCAGTTTCCTCTAGCTACCTACCGGTACCTACCACTGCTTGCCTTTCTGAGTCCTGGCTGAGGATTATTTAGTTAATGTTGGTACAGTTCGGTGGGAGTGAAGAAATACCTCCAAAAGTGTTAATTGTTAACCCAAGTGATGAAAAGCTGTTGCACACAATAATTAATTTGTTTTCTGGATGAATTGGCCAGTAGTGGCAAATTAGCTGACGCTCAGAACAGTTCACTCCAAGGTCCTGCTTAGCTGGGTTTATCAGCCATTGAATTATTAGCCCGGCATATTGTTACGTGTTACACAGTGAAGCCATCAAATATGTGTTGGCGAAGCCTCTATTATCAAGACAGGATGGGTGTAATGCTGTAAGTTGCAGCCAAGCCCAATTACCACGCGAGAACGCCTCTCCTGTTCGGTGGCTGCCAACCGTTTCGATTGCATATTAATGGTGTTTATTCCATTCAAGTGGCTTTGCTGTCCTGTTGCCGGCTCCTGTTTCTGTGGTGGTACCACCTGGCTGTAAGCAGTGACAGGCATGTTCAGAGGCTGTTTTGGCTTCAAGGGGGGGATTAATTGTCCTTTGGAGACAGGACTGGGGTTGGGGTTGACCATGCTCAGCAGCACCGGTTGCTGCCCTGAATACCTCCGTCACTTGCGTGGGGTAGGAGCTTGCTCTGTAGCTGTCTCCTCCAAAACTTTCCCGCTTATACCCCCATCTTCCCCCAGCTTTCAGTTTGGTGTTTGCTCTGAAGAGCTTCCTCTTGGCTTCTGAACAGAGAAACCCGCGCAGTCGGGCTTGTCGGTACCAGCTTTTTCAAGCCACTGTGAGATGACCCATATGATGGGGCTTCCTCCGCCTCAGCCCTCTGGCTGCTGGTACAAAAGAGGGATTAGGCCCACGTCTGATCCTCCCTGGTAATCTGAGGCCAGACATGGTCTTTTCTTTCAAGAACAGTCGCTGAAAAGATTTTGAGGATGTTGTTACAGCCACACTCAAGGGCAAATGGAGCAGTTCGGCTGCTTCAGGCTGTGAAGATTTAATTGAGCTCTGAGGGAAGGCTGGAAGCTGAATTCAATCTTTTTCTGATAGAGAGCAAGGTCTGTTGTAAAGAAATTCTCCTGATGCTTGCCTTCCCTGCATGCCGGCTGTACCGACCTGGGACCAGCTCTGACCCAGTCCAGGACAGAGTTTTTGCTGTTTGCCCTGCTGGAGTTGCTCCCCACGAGCAAATAAACTATTTTATTCTCTGTTCAGCGTGTGAAAAAGACATTCAGAGCAACCGAACTGCCATTTTTTAATTGCCGTTACTCTGTAGCTAGAGATCGTGAGACGATTCTATGATTTGATGATTTGCAGGCTCTTAGTCGAAATGTCGTAGCAAGATTGTTCCTTGTAATTGTGCAAGAAGAAACAGCATATGCAAGAGAGATGGGCCAAGAGAGAATAGTTTATCTGTTTTCCTTAGTAATATAAGGATGACGTGTATTAATTCTGGAGCACGCTGTGGAGATTTGTCGTAGGTCCTCACAGGTTTTACCCCTGAATTTTACTCCTGAATAAATACTCAAACTCTATCATGTTTTGAGTCTCAGACCAATTTGTCAGCCTCCTTACTACCAAAAGTATCTGGTTGGTCCACCCCTGTGAGGATTACATTTGCAGATCATAAAGGACTAATCTTAGGCTGGTTACTTGGAATCAATTTCCCTGGATTTCTGCACAGTAAACACCTCTTAAAATGGCTTTTAAAAAATGCCTTCAGCCCTGTGTTGCTGTTAGTAGGTTTGGCAGAGACATCCTCAGCAGCCACCAGTCCATTGCTGGAATATGGGTTTGTGGGATCCTCTGGAGGTGGACAAAGGCTTTACCCCTGAACCTCAGAGACCACACGACATCTTTAGGGATGTGTCAAAAAGTGCTTTCATGGAAGGGCATCTTTATGCAGAGTGTCAGCAGCTGACTTGGGCTTGTCTGTGCTTTGTGAACAGGAGGATTTTGGTGGTTCTGAAAAATAGTATGTTTTTGTTTAGGATCTGTTTGGTTTGGGTTGGGGTTTTTTTTGGTTTCTTGTTTGTTTGTTTAATAAGGTAAGAAATACTGAAAAACTGTTGAACAAAACCCAGAACTCTCCCTTTTGAGTACTTTGGCAAAACCAAGAGGGTCAGATGTCTGGGTAAGGATCAGCACTGCAGGATATTGGTGTGAATGAAACTTCTGGGAATTTATGAGGTACTGCTTTTTGTTACTTACTATGGAGAGATTCTTGTTGAGAAGATATTTTTGCAATCACACAATCTTTCCATGCATTTAACAGGAATTCAGAGGTCTCTTGGTATCAGATCAGTTCGTTAACATACCCCCAAACTTCAGGTCTCCTAAAGAGGTTTTTTTTTTTTTTTTTCGGACATCTTCCATTCTTGTAACATGTCTGAAAACATTTTCGTTCAGATGTAACTGACCTGAGACCAACACTAAGGTGTCAGAAATATTTAAACTAGAAAAGAGTTATTACAGAATTCAACCTTGAACTACGTGGGGTTACAGGAAAGTACAGAACTAGGCATGAATTACAGGGAAATAGATGTGAGGTGAGTGATAGGTAATATTCTTGAAGGCTTTATGATTCCAGGAAAGAGGTAAATGTGAAATGGAAGGTGAGCCAAAATTAGAGACCCTTCAGAGACACTAATAAATCTGAGAGGTGCTGATTAGTGCAAGGTTTGTGAGCAGCTTTCCATCTTTTGTGCAACTGAGGGGGAATTCTTTCTGAATGAGTGTATGCTAACCTGGTTCTCACCTTGTGCCATCATTTACACAGGCACAAAAGGTGACATAAATCACAGAGGTGATCTGTTTTGGTAGCTTTTTACCAACACTCTGGACAGATAAAAATGAAAGCAAACGTCATGGCGGCTATACTGAATTTTGCCCTGTGACTGTGAGATTTCATTGCAGAGTTCTGGTCTTAATTATTTTGCATTTGTCTGGGTCTTAATTCTTTTGTATTTGTCTGACATGACATAATGAAAGGACTCTAAACCAGACATAGCCTCATCCATACCAAAACTTGCACCAAATCTAATGCAAAAATGAACAGGCTGGTGCCTGTGACTGAAGCTTGCGGACACCTCACCCCTTCTTATGCTAAAATGGCACAGGGAAGGGATTACCTCTCCTGTAGGAGATTCAGGGTCCTGTTGCGCTGTAATTCTTCCTGGTGATTTAGGTACTGTATCAACTAATGCTGCATGTAGCTTACTGCTGGAGCTAAGGCTCTCTGTGACCTTGGTGAGGTTAATCCTCATGTGTGCTAGAGTGAAAACAGAATCCAGTCCATATGTTCAGCCTTGCGTGTGGCTCCGGGAAGTGCCATGGATGGGTTCAATATCAGAGTCATATGACTGTCTCCTTGGGTTGATGGATGCTTGCCAGGACTGGAAGGGAAAATGTTAGCTGATGTTCATGAAAACAAGGACATATTCATGTTTTTTCCTTCTCCCACCTAGGTTAGACAGTGGGAGAACCTGAGGACTTTTCTCTTTTGTTTTATGAGTTAAGAGATGGAAAGATTGATTTTGATTTAAATGTCAGATGAAAGAATTATGGCCTTGCCAATGCCTTGGGTGCCCTTTTATTTAAAAGAAGCATCTGTGCAAGAATGGGTACCCTCAACAAAGCCAATGTCTCAGACAGCAAAATTAAAGGGACTCTAACCAACCAGCAGATGCAAAGCACAAGCGTGCCTGAGTCTGCCTCAGCAACTTCAACTTGTCTTCAAGCTGCAGGATAGGGGTGACAGATTTTCCTAATCCTCTGACTCACATACCAAATTGTTCTGCAAAGCCTGTGAGCTACGGGATGCATCATTGTCCCTACGAGATGAAGGGATGGGAAGATTCAGGAATAGTTTACAGTGGGAGATGATGGTGGTTTCTTATGGCGTCGTGGCTAATTTGACTTTGCTGGGTAATTGATGGGGTGGGTCTCAAGAGTCCCAGCTAGCCTCAGGGGTCCTGTATCCAGTTCTGGCCTGCCCTGTACAAGAGAGACATGGACATACTGAAGAGACTCTACTGAAGGAGCACAAGGGTAATTATGGGACTCGAGCATCTCTCCTATGAGGGAAGGCTGAGAGAGCTGGGACTGTTAAGAAGAAGAGAAGGCTCAGGGGAGATCTCATCAATATATATAAATCATAGAATGGTTTAGGTTGGAAAGGACCTTGAAGATCGAGTTCCACCCCCCCTGCCATAGGCAGGGACACTTCCCACTAGGCCAGGTTGCCCAAGGCCACATCCAGTCTGGCCTTGAACACCTCCAGGGATAGGGCCTCAACAACCTCTCTGGGCAACCTGTTCCAGTGCCTTACCACCCTTAAAGTGAAAAGCTTCTTCCTAATATTTAATCTAAACCTGCCCTCTTCCAGTTTAAAGTCATTCCCCCTCGTCCTATCACTACAAGCCCTAGTATAAAGTCCTTCCCCAGCTCTCCTGGAGGCCCCCTTGAGGTACTGGAAGGCCGCAATAAGATCTCCCCAGAGCCTTCTCTTCTCCAGGCTGAACAGCCCCAACTCTTTCAGCCTGCCCTCATAGGAGAGGTGCTCTAGCCCTTGGATCATCCTCGTGGCTCTCTTCTGGACACGCTCCAGCAGGTCCATGTCCTTCTTATGCTGGGGACTCCAGAGCGGGATGCAGTACTCCAGGTGGGGTCTCATGAGAATGGAGTAGAGGGGCAGAATCACCTCCCTTAACCTGCTGGCCACACTTCTGATGCAGCCAAGGATATGCTTGGCCTTCTAGGCTGCAATTGCACATTGCTGGCTCATGCTGAGATTCTGGTCAATCAGTACGCCCAGGTCCTTCTCCTCAGGGCTGCTCTCCAGCCATACCCCACCGAGCCTGTATTTGTGCTTGGGATTGCCCCGACGCAGATGTAGGACCTTGTACTTGGCCTTGTTGAACTCCATGAGGTTGGCTTGGGCCACCTGTCCAGGTGCCTCTGGATGACATCCCTCCCCTTCAGCCTGTCTGCCTCGCCAAACAGCTTGGTATCATCGGCAAACTTGCTGCTGGTGCTCTCGACCTCACTGTCCATGTCCGCGACAAAGATCTGGAATAGTACAGGTCCCAGTACTGACCCCTGAAGAATGCCACTTGTCACTGCTCTCCACTTGGACATCGAGCCATTGACCGCAACTCTTTGAGTGCAACCATCCAGCCAGTTCTTTATCCACCGAGTGGTCCATTTCTCGAATCCATGTCTCTTCAATTTAGAGACCAGGATATCGTGTGGGATAGTGTCAAATACTTTGCACAAGTCCAGGTAGATGACATCAGTTGATCTTCCCTTGTCCACTGCAGCTTTAACCCCTTCATAGAAGGCCACCAAATTTGTCAGGCATGACTTGCCCTTGGTGAAGCCATGCTGGTTGTCACCAATCCCCTCGTTGTTTTCTATGTGCCTCAGCAGAGTTTCCAGGAGGACCTGCTCCATGATCTTGCCAGGCACAGAGGTGAGACTGACTGGCCTGTAGTTCCCTGGGTCTTCTTTCGTTCCCTTTTTGAAAATAGGGGTTATGTTTCCCCTTTTCCAGTCCGCAGAAACCTCCCCAGACCGCCACGACTTCTCAAATATGAGGGCTAGGGGCTTAGCGACTTCATCTGCCAGTTCCCTCAGGACCCGCAGATGTATCTCATCAGGTCCCATGGACTTGTGCACTTTCAGGTTCCTCAGGTGGTCTCGCACTTGATCTTCCCCTATGGTTCTCCATTTTCCCAGTCCTCGCCTTTACATTCTGTGTCATGGGCAGTGCGGCTGCAGTCTTTGCCAGTGAAGACTGAGGCAAAAATGTTGTTGAGGACCTCAGCTCTGTCTCTGTCCCAGGTAACCAGTTCTTGCTTTTCCTTCCGGAGAGGGCGTACATTTTCCCTAGTCTTTCTTTTCTCGCTTACATACTTAAAGAAGGATTTTTTGTTTGTCTTAATGTCCCTGGCCAGATTTAGTTCTATCTGGGCTTTAGCTTGCCTAACTCAATCCCTGGCTGCTCGAATGATTCCTCTGTATTCTTTCCAGGCTACCTGCCCCTGTTTCCACTCCCTATAGGCCTTCTTTTTTCTTTTGGTCATGCCCAGGAAAAATACCTGAAGGGAGGGTGCAAAGAGGACAGAGCCAGGCTCTTTTCAGTGGTGCCCGGTGATAGGACCACAGAAGGGTCAATCTGAACACCAGGAAACACTTTTTTTACTGTGAGAGTGACTGAGCACTGGCACAGGTTGCCCAAGGAGGTTGCGGAGTCTCCATCCTTGGAGATGTTCAAAAGCCATTTGGACATGGACCTGGGCAACTGGCTGTAGGTGGCCCTGCATGGAGGTGGGGTAGGATGACCTCCAGAGGTCCCTTCCTACCTCAACCATTCTGTGATTTTGTGATTCTTTGTAAAACTAAGGGTTTAATTTACAGAAAGGTGTGGCTCACCTGGCCTTGTTCCTGAAATGTGAGTGGCTCTTGAACTATTCATCCTGCATGCTACTCAAAAGCCAAAGCCTGGCCTTGCCTTTCATGGGTTAGAAGTAGACTTCACTGAAACTCAGATCTTAGTTATTCCAAATGGGAAGAAGAGCACATTTCACACCTGGCAGTCCTTGCAAGGATAGACCTCACCTGCTGTAGAGAAGGAACTACATCTGTCTAACCACAGCTGTATGACCACATATCTTTGTTTGAGAAATCTTAAGTAGAAGGTATCTCAGTTTCTAGAGCTCCCCTTGGAAACATGAAGCTAGCCCAGATTATGGGACAAGGATGTGCAGGCTGGTGTTGAGGTACAGGCTCTGTGAAGTGATATTTCACTGTGCTTTGCTCCCCTAAATGGGCTTTGATGGAGAGAGTTCCCTGCCATGGGGGAACACCACAGCACCACTCAGGTATGGGTAGCGGCAGTGTCCTCATTCAAGGGGTGAAGCTGCAAACTCTCAATCTGTCCCGGTTGGGCTTGCTGGAAGCTTTGTAGCACACCAAAAATAGCAGCACAACATGACTGACTCACCTTATGCACCACTGAAATGCTGCGCAATGTTGCAGGTGACCCAGTAGGGGTTAAATAATATCTGCAAGCCCACTGATGTCTCCTGGAGAGGTCTGAACTACTGGCACCATGTAGCGCAGGGGAAAAATGGGAAATGAGTTTTGATGGGAGGGAGGGTAACAGTAAAGACAAAAATCCCTTTTAGATCAAGAGGTTAATACAGGCCAGGCCAGTGAAGCGTTGCTGATAGAGGTGCAGATAGGCCATGAAAAATTCACAAGCTAACATCCCGAGCCCCTGTCAGACTGCAAATTGTTGGCCTTAATCCCCTGAGCCCGTGATGCCATTGCCAGGCAGTAGATGTGGAGCCTTTGCAGAAGAACGAGATCGGGTGCTGATGGTCAGTCTGCTTTCCCTGCAGCATTCTTCTAGGATACTCTGATCTCTGCATCTCACTTGGTGTCATCCCGAATATGGCTGGATGTCTGATGTGTTTGCTCTGAAAATGCAGAGCTGAGGCCTCACTGGAGTGTTGGCAGGAAGGTGTGAGCTAACTGGTCTCTGTGCTGGACCTGCTGAATGGTGGGCTTCACTAGAAACACAAAGAATACATCTCGTCGTAAAAGGTCCTAAAAAAATCTCACATTCCATGTCAGGCAGGGATCTCTGTGGCATAGCAGAGGCATTGTAACTGCTTAACATTTCTTTTTCTTCATTGATGCTTTTGCTTCTTTATAAAAGTGCTGAGCACACTTCTCTTTACCTGAAGGAAGGGAAGACCCATTAACTCTGCTTAATTAGATGAATATGAACCTAAAGGGTTCAAAAGTTGTTGTTCTGAAGATATGGATCTAAAACCTCATGCCTCATCTAAGCCCTGACATGGGCTATGGAAAGGCCTGACATGGCCAATGGAAAACTGAGGAATCTCCCGACATCTCAGTCCCAAAGAGGAGAGACTTGTTGGAGGACCAGGCTAAAAATTAACTGAGCTGTGTCTTCCTCCCAGTTCTGATCCTGACTTGACATGAAGGTTGTGTAAGCACTCTCCTCCCCCTCCAAAGCAGATAGCTCAGTCTCGCTGGCGTCAGAAGGTCTGATTGCCTGGTGTTTGTAAAAAGTTGGAGATCTCCAGTGAAAGGCTGAGTGCTATTTCGCTCCTTTACCAACCCACCGTCTTGCGTGAACTGCAACCCCAGTGACAACAGTATGTCACTCTTATTTTAAGCCTAATCTGATTTACACTCGCTTGTACAAAAGCAGGGAAAGAGATGAAGAGAGCTGACCCCATACATACCTACTTAGAGTTCCAGTTTAAATACAGTGCAAATAAACAGTAAAATCTGAGCAGGGTCTTCAGAGCTCAGCCTTTAGGGACCCCTTTTCTCCCCCATAAAACGAATATAGCGGTACTGGGAATCCCTTGTCTCACACCTCTGGGCCCACCTCTTCACGTGCTCTTGGAGACACAGGTTGTTTCCACCTCTCTGAGATGTGGCACTCTCCACCGTGCGCTGTCTTACCTGTGCACCATCGAGCTGTGACAGAAAAAGCTAAATCCAGCTGATGTCATCAGCACTGAAAATGTGGTGGTCTCCAGCTGGTGTGCAAGGCACTGGCACGGCAGATTTTGGCTGTGCTGCTTGGCAGAGGGGTAAATAGATGCAAAAGATACAACCCAAGCCAGCTGGGGTCTTATTAGCGGTCTCTGGCCCTGGTAGTGGTCAGGCAGCTGTTAGTCTTGTGAAAGATGGAGTATCTACTTGCAGGGTAAATCAAACAGATAGATGTGAGGCATCCAGCTGAAAAGTCGCCTAACACATATTGATTGAGTATTGGCTAATAAAAGCATAGATTGCATGGCTTCCATTGAACTATGTGACCGCAGACGTCGAAGATTTTACTGCTGGTAGTCAGGGGAAAACTTGGGTGCATAAAATGGTGATAAATCAGAGCCTGAAAGGTTTTTGGATTTAGTGGGGTAGTGAACAGCATGGAAACAAGACCAAGTATTTCCCCTTCTTCCATACCCCTTTCTCCCTTCAGCTTTTGTGTTTTGCCATAAGGAAGTACGGAGGGAGGCTGCACATCGTCACTTTTCCTCAGTCTCCAACTGTTGGGTTTTGGGTTTTTTTTCCATTCTGCAGACACAAAATTTAGTATGACAATAAATGGATGGCGGTAATATGCTCCCCAATTTATTGGTGAATTCATGTATAAAAATGAATCTGAAATACAGCATTCCTACTGCTGGCCTGTAGTTTTGTAGCAAGGAAGGCAGAAACCCTAGCTCCCCATTCCGTAGAGGTCGGGACCCCTCCTACTGGCTCCATTCATGCAGAGGTGAGCAGGCTTTTCATAAAGCTTTGTGGGCTTCCAAGTGATGCAAGTCATTTTCAAATTCATTTCCTGCTTGGGTTAATAAACAGTTGATTCATCTCCTTCTTCCTAGTTACAAGCTAGTTGCAATGACTCTAAATACTAGACTGTCAAGGTGAAAGGGAGGCGATCATGGGCAATAAACAGACTGCAGAGGAGTTCAATTACTTGTTTGCATCAATCTTCACTCCAAAGCTGTGTTCATATTGAATTGGAAAGGGTTTGGGCGGCAGGGTGAGAAGAGATGTGTGGGAGAGAATCCCTTTCCTCTTCTGAGTTTTAATTTCTGAGTACCATTGAACTATTCCCACAAGCAAAGCTCTGTAAGCCAGAGTATTTCTGACACAACGTCTCCCCTGTGAGTGCATCACATCAAAGCAGCTAAAAGACTATCCTGACACTGGGGTTGCAGGTAATCCAGGATCCCATTTCGGAGAGTTTTTCCTTCCTTGCTCGTGCTTTGCCAACAGAATAATTTGGGGAAGGAGGGCAACGCAGCAGTTGAGAGAGGGAGCCAAAATCAACGTGGCATTGGAACAAATGGGGATTGTAAGGCTGCAGCACAGTAAGGAGAACATCATGGGCACATCTCTGTCGTACCCACTGAAGTTGGCTGGGAGCAGGATTTTGTTCCTAGGGACCAGGTCCCAGAAGAGAGGCACAAATCAGGGCAGTGGGGAAAGTCTAGGTGTCTTGAAAGAGCCAAGAAATTCAGTATTGCATACAAGACGTATAGCCATGCTGTTTAGCATCAAAACCAGCTGGAGAAATGGAACAATAACGCAATTAAAATAGAGTTTTCGGGTTTTTGTGATGGAGCTCTTGGCTTCACTATGCTTTGCTTAGTTCACTTCATGTTGTTTTCAAGTATACTGAGAGCCCCAAAGAATTTGGGAAGCATCTTCCAGTCTCTAAAATCCAGTGATGATATATCAATTTATTATTGATCAATGATTTTCCAGTGTAGTGTGTGGCTTCTCTAATAAAGCAGGTACAAAAGATCATGGACATGGGGCACCAACTAGGAACCAACCATTAAAAGTGAAGTCAAAGAAAATTGTTTGCAAGTAACTTAAGGTCTATTTGCCAAATGCTTATAAACAATCAATACATTTAAAGAAAAACAGGATGATTCCCAAACATTCTGCTAACCAAAATGGAGCTTTATTCATAATAAATACTACTTATGATGAATAATTTGACTAGGGAGGACTGGAGAGAGGCCAATGTATCCATCTATTTAATAGGAACTATGGGTGATCCAAAGAATTACGGACCTCTCAGTCTTATTTCAGCTGCTGAAAGAATAACTGAGAAATTAATTAAAGAACAGGCAGTAAAACACCAGGATAAGTATAAGTTCAAAGTAGTAAAACTCCATGGATTTTAAGGATGAAATTCTGCATGCTTTCATTCACATTTTCTAGAGTCAAGGTGAGAATTGTTCCTTTCGCTGGCATTTCTGTGTCTGCTAAGATCGTGGACAAACAGGGGTGGGGACTTCCACTCGCTGTAGACAGAGCTTAGCACGCTGCCACCTAATCTTTGCTGATGTCTTTGAACACGGCAGCACTTGAATACAAATACTGAGTTATGTCTCTGATGTTAATAACCCCTCAATTTCTTTGGAAAGATTAAGAGCAGAGCAGATAAAGGATGACTGGTAAATACAGTTAATTTAGATTTTCAAGATGTTTTTGAAAAAGTGCCTTACGAGAAGCTATTAATGAGATTTTGTGACTATAGAAGGAGAAGGAAAGCAGAGGCATAGCTTCAGCATTGGTGAAAAGGAGGGACAGAAAGAGGAGGGCTAAAAGTTCAATTCTCAGCATGGGAAGAGGTTAATAACAAGGCCTGCCCAGAATCAGGTTGGTGAAGACCAGTAAGGGATAAAAGTAACTCCATAAAGGCCTAATAAACCTCAAAAATTGCCAGCATGACTTTCAATATAGTCAAACACAAGGCAGTGCTGCTAGAAAGGACTGATTTAAATGCTTCGTATACGCTGATGATTTCTGCATTTGTTTTAACCCTCCAGACCTGGGGAGATCATTGCCAACAGCTGAAAGAGAGGATTCACGCAGTACGCAGCAGGGGCTTGCGGTGGTGAAAGGGACCACTCAGCTGAGTTAAGGAATGGGTGGGAGAAGCTGTGTCTAATAATAATGATGTGGCTAATAATAATCTGATGAACTAATGCTTCATCTGTACCACCTACTGCATTCTGTCCTGATCACCCTTTTGTTGAGAAGAGGAATGGTGTTGCAAATAGGAAAAAAAATGAGAGTAATCAGCAGTATGTGGTTCCTCTATACCATGAGAAGGGAAAGCCCTGGGTTTTAATCCATAGGAAAAGAAGATCAATAAGTTAGAACTGACGTATTTTACAGGGTTAATACTCATAGGGAAGAGCTCGTCTGCCACTCTCTGGTTTTGCTTTTTGTCTTGTAATCCTTTTTATGGAGCGATGAGTGCAGAGAAGTACAAAGAAAGCTAGAGGCAGTTTGTTTCAGAGAGAAGTGTTCAAAGTCTGCGTGACAACTATTTTCAGTTTGTGGACCTCAGTGGGGGAAGTATTTCTTGGAGGTAGCTGTATATTTTTGTAATATATGCTTACATATATATGGAGGTATATATATTTAGTTAAGGATCTAGTACTTTAAGGATCTAGTACTTTAGCACTCTAAAGGAAAGAAAATGTCCTGGGCTGTGAACATTCAAGGCACATACTGATGTCAAACTGGGAATGGAAAGGGAAATATCACCTTGTTCACAAGCGCTGCTGTACACAAATCCCTTGCACACAGCAGTGATTGCAATGTGGGTTACCTCCTTCCAAACTGAACATGGTTCAGATTTGACGGCAGTTTTGGGCTCTAGGTCAGGCTAGCTAGAAGTTGCCAGTGCCCAGTGTGTGGTGTCCCTGACCAATCTCAAATGACCTGGGTAGGGGTGGGAGACTTTTCCTGCGTATGACTGCAGCTGGGAGAAACTCAGCAGTTTTAATTCAGTGTCCAGCTCAGTTTTTGAGCTCATTTGAACCGCAGGAATGAAACACAGGCAGGTCTCTTCATCCCAGCTCTCGAGCAGCAAAGTGCTAAATCAATTTCCCTGGAAAGGTGCAAAGTGAAATCCACCCAAGGCTGAAGAGTGCCTTGAGAAATTGCCTGTGACCTGACACTCCTGTGTGTGCTGACACACTGCTGCTGTGCATGCACGTGCTGGCGTGGGAGGCACACCAAGCTTCAGGCAGCTGCAAGATGCTTGCTGATGGGTAGGACTGCTGCTGTGAGTGAGATGTCAGTCCCCCACCCCACTGATGGCGACGGGTTGCTGTAGGACTGAACATGTGCTGTCTATTCTCCTTTTTCCTGAAGCCTCTTGTTAAGATGTGACCACCTGAGGCACCTGATACATCTCTTTTACCCATAATGGTGTTTGCTGCCCCAGCCTTATGCTAACCGGGGTTCTTCTGCTGGTGCTGAAAAGTCATCTGCTCTCCTCCTGCCTCACCTCCTTTCTCCGCAGCACTGTTGCTATTGCTGTTACCTGCAAAGGTAGCAAACAGGACAAGGAAGGTCTAGCTGGATGCTAAATAAGTGCTTAAGACACTGATCAAATTTGACAGAGAGATCAAGTCTCCCCTTTGCTTGAGAAGGCAGGGAAGTGCTCCATCCTTCAAATATCACTGGAGAGCTGAGGCACAGAAAATGTCCTGGCCATACCATAAGGAAACTCAATGCCAGCAACTGACTCTGGCTTTCCTGGATCCAAGCCCTGGGTGTAAAGCAGAAGCGTGACCCTTCGTCAAGGCTATCTTCTCCCCTCCTGCCCGTTTGTCACCATGCCTCATTGCATTGCGCTTAGTGTTAGCATCCACACCTGCTATGGACAAGTCAGGTCTTCCTGGGGTGCTCTGTGGGGAATGAGCCTCACTTCAGGGACAATGATCCAGAAATAATAATCCTTAATCATGGGTAATTTCTAAAATGAATCAAACACATCCTTTCCTTTCCAATGAATAATTCTCTTAGTGCTGAGCATTAGTAATGATAAGGACTTTCTAATGTCCTTACAATATGTTTTAAAAGGCATTGGTCTCTCCTTTTAATAAATCCCCTTTGGAAATGTTCTGTTTAATTTGAAAATGTTAGAATAAAAGAAGGGTCTGGTTGAAAGCAGTCACTGCTGTTCAACCTTAATCACATCAAGATGGTTTTCGTCTGCAAATGTAACGCATGTGTGTGGGTGTGTGGCTCAGACCCTTCCTTAGGCATGCACTGACTTGATAAGCCATAATGGCTGTGTCAGTGATCCACAGACGATAGGTCACTGGGAGACGGGGCATTTTGAAACTGCACCTTTCAATCCATGCTGCTGTGCCTTTGGGGGGTTTCTGAGGCAGCCACAGGAACCAGCCAAGCAGCAGTGATTTTTTACCCATCATGGAGAAATCCTAGAAACACCTTGGGCAGTGACTTTCATCATACCCCTGGCCTTTGAACAGCTCTGAAGAGCAACTCTAAACTGCAGCAAGTTGAGCAAAATCAGAAAGCCAGGGGAGGTAGTATTGAACCACATTGCCCTGCACTGGTATTTCTTTGCTAATTGGGGATAAAGCCACTACGGGCTTGCTGAATAAGCCTAGAAGTAAATGCATGAGCGTAGTCTGTCCTTGAGGCACTGTGTGGAGTCAATGGAGGGATGGAGTTATTGTAGTGACAGGACGAGGGGGAATGGATATAAACTGGAAGAGGGCAGGTTTAGATTAAACATTAGGAAGAAGTTTTTCACTTTAAGGGTGGTAAGCCACTGGTACAGCTTGCCCAGAGAGGTTGTTGAGGCCCCATCCCTGGAGGTGTTCAAGGCCAGGCTGGATGTGGCCTTGGGCAACCTGATCTAGTTGGAGGTGTCCCTGCCCATGACAAGGTGGTTGGAACTCGATGATCTTTAAAGTCCTTTCCAACCTAAACCATTCTAGGATTCTATGATTCTATGCCAGGAGGCATCTGCTTGGAGGTGTCTGCTTTGGAGTGCTTGGACTCTAACAGGGGACATAACTGAGCCAGACTAGAGAGACACAGGTTGTCACATGTGTGCAACACGTGCCCGTGCCCTCACTGTCAAGAACGTAATGCTTTCAACTAATATTCATCTTTCCTTACTGCGCTTCTACTCTTCCTTCTCCCAGTCTAGATGAAAAAAGCACAGATTTTTTCCTTAGAGCTGTGACAAGGAAAGACCGAGGGACGAAAGTTTAATGGATATCATCAGGGCTCGAAATGCAGAAGGGCTGTCAAGGAAAGACACAGATGCTTGTGTCTCTGCAGATGATATGGTAACTGTGTATTCAAAATGCCTGTGACCATCAGCGTGTCAGCTGCCCTGAAGCATAGGGAGACACAATTTCATGTGGTTCCCCACTGACGTGCCCACAGGACAAGTTTGTGAGCACTGAAGTTGTGAACACTCAGTCCCATCTTCAGGAAGACAGAGTGACACTTGGGAGCTTTTGGCGCTTTTATTCATACTTCTCCCATAGGATGCCCTGACCACCTGGCACAGTAGTTATTTTACCTACTTAATTTTGGTAAGTCAGAAGCAAGAAGGCATGGAATTAATGACAGAAAACCTTTATCCCTT
>NW_009649075.1:2410273-2417250 GCF_000708025.1 Charadrius vociferus
AGAAGTCCATTGCAAAAAATACAAAGCTACCTGCTCCTGCAGCATGCTTGCACTAAATACCCAGCACGAGTAGGTGATCTTGGATTTTCCCTCTGTTTTCAGGGTTGTCCCACAGACAGCAGTGAGATCTCTGCACGGGGATGCAGCATTAGATTGGAATTCTTGCTCTGTGTCCCTATGTAGTTCAGTCTTGCATGAAGAATCTGTAAATGGGGAGAATATGGCCTCATGTTACAGGCCCAGAAGTGTGAGTTTAAGCTTCCCTTTGTGCCCCTACTGAAGGTTAAGTACGTTTCAGGGTGGTGTGAAGACTCTCACCTGAAGAGCTGATGGTCCAGATGGACAGCATTTAAAGGAAAGGGGATTGAGGGAAGTGAACATCCAACCCAAAAGCTGAACAGGGAAACTAACGGCCATTTCTAGCCTGTCCAATGTTGGTTGGGAGTTGGGCTCAATGCTTGGGTCACTGGAACCGGTAGCCTTTGATAAATAAGATATAGGAAAGCGGTAACTAGCTTAAAAAATCATATCACTGTGTTTAAAGGTGAGGAAAAGGTAAGTAGCTTATGGTGAAGTCTCTTGGTGTGATTGACTTGTTTTTTTTAACGTATTTGTTTACTTATCTTTCTAAAAGCAAAAGTGCTGGACAGATGAACTGTGGTGTATATGGCAGCAGGAAAAGGGATGGACAAAGGCAGGCAGGAACATATGGCTGGGGGCATGGGAATAATTTAAACTGGATTTGCCTCTGGAGATGTTGCCATATGAACCTGCCCCCTTCAGCATATCTGTATGGGGATGGTCATCCTCCTTCCCCATACCCTTTGGGATAGCCCAGCTGATTTTGCAGTAGTTTGCTGGAGTTAAACAGCAGCTGCTTCTTGGCTTTCCATTTGCTACTCTGTGCTGCACAGACCATGTGGATCATGGGACAGGCCATTCCTGAGCAGTGCTCACATCTCTCAGTCCTCTTGCAGCTCTGTTCCCCTTGCCTGGGATTCCAGTCTCTGGGATTCGTGTGGGGTTTCCACCTGGGTCTGCTCCTTTCCTGCCCTCACCCTGCACATGAGGACTTCTAACTATGCAGAGTTGGTGGGATAATTTGACTGAAAATTATCTTCTACCTGTTTTGGATGTCATGCAAGACCCAAAGTGGCCCTATAGGATGCAAGAGACAGTTACACTCTTTGTGGGACTCGTGGGTTAAGTAATGCATGGGGCCTTAGAACTGAAGAAGGCAAACATCTACTGACAAATTATTCCTATCCTATTCTGCACATGCTTTCTTACAGAGAAACTGTTCTGCAAACATTATAGAGAGCTGTAATGTATTAAAATTAGGTTTAGATTAGCATCCTCCCACCTGGAAATCCAGGTGCTTTACTTATCATGAGTTGAGCTCTCCAGAGCTTGGAGACAACCATAAAGCTTCTGTGAACATCCTTAAATAGCTGTTCAACACATATAAATGCTGGTCCTTTGAAATCAACTGCCTAATTTCCAGAGTAAGTGATATGTATTGCTGTGCATAGCTCTCTCCTTCCCTCGGTATGAATTGCCCTATTCTTCTGCTGAAGAACATGGACCAGGGCCCAGAGTAGCAGTTTTTGTATTACATACTTCTGTCTGGTTGAATTTTCCTTCTCCATTTAGTGGAAGGTGAAAGTGGGCAAGGGAGAAGAAATGCCCTGTTGGAGAAAAAAAACAGAAGGAAACAGCATATGGAAGATTTAAAAAACAGTCGTCAGTGGTAGTCATTTGGAGGTGTCCAGATAAGACGGTGGAGGGATATCATCATGATGTATCTTGTAATCATCAGTGTTCTTGTAATCACCAGTGTTACCCTAACGATTCTCCAGCTCATCACAGGGTTATAATTTCCCCAGGTGTGGAGCATATCAGTTATTTTTAAGGGCAGCCTGAAACCTAAGCTGTGTCTTCAGCTGGCGTGGGGTAGCATAACTATATGACCTCAGAAGAGCTCTGTGCATTTATTCCAGCTGAAGTTCTGGTTTCTTGTCTGATTGCCATAAAACGCCTCACACATCGGTTCGAGGTGGCGAGTAGAGAGCACTACATCTGAGGGAAATTTTAGGGGAAGTAGAAATAACACAAAACTCGCTCGCCACAGCTGGCGTCCTGCCAGGATGCTGGGATTAAGCTGGTGAATGCTTATGAACAGCGCGGCTGGCCCTGGTTGTAGCTTTCCCCTTAAATCACACGGCGCTGTTCCCCCTGAGCAGCCTCCTGAGCCTTGGGGTCAGTACCGCTTCTGAGGAGGAAAAGCTGCCGATGAAGGGGCTGGTTGCCTGGTCTTCCTGTCTTCAGGCTTACGTGATGGGATGCTAATTGCAGAAAGTTCCCGGCTTGGGGGAAAAAGAAGTGGAAAAGACAAATGGGGGAAGGTTGATTGGATTTTGCTGTCAGCCTGAGGAGGTGAATAGTTGGAGTGTAGAGTTTATTGTGAAGTAGAGGCCTAACCCAGTGGCCTTTGAAATCAATAGAAAGCCTCCAGCTGGCTTCAGTGTCTCTTTGTTCTAAGTGAGGGGAAGATCGTGGAAGTAGGAAAGCAAAATGATCAGGCTTCAGACCTGCAGAATGCACACTTGTCCTGGGCTCTGCAGAGATGCAATTACCTGTCTAGGCTCATGGAGAGACAAAATAGTCATGTGTGCCTTAAGGGAAATGATTTAAAAAACAAAACAAAAGAAATAATGCATTCAGAGAAATTGGATGGAGGTGTCAGCAAAGGATGAGGATTAAAGGCTTGGTGCTGCCTGTAGCACTCCTGCCCAAACCTGGGTTTAGAAGCAGTGTAATATAGTGCAAGGAGAAAAGGAGCCAGTTGCACTTCTACAAGGAGATGGTGGGTATTATTAGCCAAAAGATAAAGGAGGGTAAATAAAAAAGAACCAATAGTTTCCTGTGGTAGAGTCAAAGAACTGAAAAGATCTGTTAGAGAGTATAAAAGAGGAAGCAAACCCAAGCTGACAATAAATTGAGGACAGACAGGTTGTCTTGGGAGTCTTCAATCTACCTGGTTGTCTGTGCACATATCAGCCATCTTCTACATGGGGCATCCTATAACTGCAGTAGAAACCAGAACAGTCCATGCCATACACTGAGGGTGTTGCTTTGCATATGTATACCTTAACAATGCCTGGTTGCTATGGTGATAGGCACTATAGAAAGTGTTCCTAGGATTCCTTGACAATTTGTAAACCAGTGGGGTGAGAGAGCGGTCTGAGAGGGGGGGCTTTGCCAGATGGATAGCCTCTAGAGAACACCCCTACCAGGGACTAATAAGTCTTCATTGGAGATCTTTGATTCATCTGTTGAATTTATATTCTTTAAGGGAAATAAAATGAACTCTGAACACCTGACTTCTGCAGCTAGGGTCTTTGGTGGTACCTGGCTAGGCATTGGCTCAGAAACTTACACACAGCTGAGTAAATACCCTGAATTTTAAGTTTAGTGAGTCTCATCAGGCATTTAAACATGTATCTGCTTTTAAACAGCTAAATACATTATGTAGGTGATATTAATATCCTTGAACAGCCAATGAACTGGGGTGAGACTCACAGAATCCAGGGTCATGGAGGCTTGAAGGCACCTCTGGACATCATCCTGTGCCCAGGTCAGTCAGGGTCTGCTAGAGGGGGGTTGCTGAGGGCCACATCCAACTGAGGGTTGAATATTTTCAAGGAAGGAGACTTCACAACCTCTCTAAGCAAACTGTTCCGGTGTTTGTCCACTCTCACAGTAAATAAGTTCCTTATGTTTAAGTGTCATTTCCTCTATGCCACTGTGTGCCCATTGTCCTCTCAGGGGCACCACTGAGAAGAGTCTGGCTCCATGTTCTTTACATTCTCCTGTCAGATATTTATACACCGATAAAATCCCTGAGTCTTCCCTTCTGCAGGCTGAACAGTCCCAGCTCTCTCAGCCTCTTCTTACGTGACAGATATTCCCATGACTTAATCATCTTCATGGCCCTTTGCTGGGCTCGCTCCAGTTTGTCTATCTCTCTCTTGTACTGGGGAGCCCAGCACTGGACGCCTTTGGCTACAAGCACTCTCGTCTGGAGAGCTTCCATGTTGTCCATCAGAAAATGATCAAGGGAGGCAGGATCTGGACCCGTGTGTCCCAACTCCCCAGTCTGACAGCAAGGCCATGTTTTCTAGCCAGGCTAAGAGATGGTTCTCTTCTCTGGCTTCTCCTCCTAGCTGTAATGAAAACCTGGTTGGACTGATTATCAGAAGTGGAGAAGTTGATGAGTCACTGTCTTGTTAAGCAGCACAATTTTGTGTGGAGCGCTGCACTGATCTGCCTACCTATCTCAGGCGAAGATTTATTTATGGCGCGCTCTGAAGTGATACTGTAATATCCTTTTCTAGCCCACATTCCCTCTGGTGCCTGCTCGCTACGAGATTTCTTTTTTTTTTTTTTTTTTTTCTTTTCCAATGTGTTAAATAAGATTATGGCATATTGAGGTTGAAGGGAGCAGGATATTGTTAGGATTTTTATCATCAAATTACTACTTTAAGCAAACTGGAAGCCTCTGATCAATCATGTAGAGCACAGTATACTGGGCCTGGCCTTGACGTCCTCTCTCCTCTCAAAGCCCCAGCAAGATTCAGCGATGATCCAGAGGTTACCTGAGGTAAAGGTGGAAAATATATTGGTGTGAACAGCTGCTCCTGGTGCTGGCTCCTTCACTCTTAGGGAGAGTTCAGAGGCAAGAGATTTGTGTCAGTGAAACATTTCTCCTGCTTGGTAAGTCGTGCTTCACTAATGTACTCATCTACCAAGAGGCTATTTTCAGTTTATGCCCATTCCAACATGGAATGTATCTCTCCTCACTCCCCCTCAGCCTCCTTGCTCTGCCCTGGGAGGGCTCGAGGGGCGGGTGGAGGCATCTGATGCCTGCAGGGAGATGTAGGTGCTTTGTCATCTTCTTCTTCAATGTTGTGTGAGAAAAGAGATCTGCTGAAGGTGTCTGGGGCAGGCAGAGCTGTCCGGCCACTACTTTCTCCTGTTGCAAGCATAAAGGTGGTCAAGTCACATCTAATTTTGATATAAAATTAGAGGTAATTTCACTGTGTTTCCTGGCAAGGGACCTGCATTGCCCTTGGCACTGCTAAGTTTAGATTGCTAAGTGCAAGTGATAAAGTGGTACCTTCCCTGCTTCAGAAGAAGTCTGACATCTCTCTTTCTACAGTGGGCTGGTGGATGCGTAGTGGTGATGTCCCTTTCACCTCTTGAAATACTAAATTTACCTTATTTTGATTCGTGCCTTCCTTCAGTCAGTATACAGAGGCTATTCAGTCTAATACCCAAAAAGTTAACCCAGAGGGGCAGCAGTGAAATGGTTAAAAAAGGGCAGGGGAGCGCAGCGAGGTGGGGATGAAATGGAGAGATGAAACGGGATTATCCAGGACAAGTTGTTTGCTGCAGGGGGATGAGTCACTGGTGATGGTGGCTAATGTAGACTGCGAGAGATGTGCGTCTTTTCGTCTGAGTGAGATTTTCAATGGAAAACATGGTTTAAATGTGGACTAATGTCAAACGATGTAAAGGGGACAGTAAAGTTGCATATGTTAAACTGAAAAACTCTGCAGCCGGCCACCCGGTGAAAGGATTGATGGGTTATTTATTGCAGATTATATGACAGGGGAAGAAATCTGGCTCATCAGGGGCTAGGGAAATTAAATGTTATTCTCCTGTCACGGTAGGTGCTGAAATCAGTCTGTTACCTCCTGTTACCTCTTTTGATGAGCATGCAAAGCAGCCCGTTGCTCGGTGGATGAGGCCGGCTTTTTAGAGTTGTAGCTGACTAATTTTGAGGGCAGCACTAACATTTCTGGTTATGAATTTCAGACCATAAAATGTTTTCTGCATAGATCAAGAAAGATGACATCCCTGCCAGGTAAAATATTGATCACCCATTATGGAAGTGTTTTTACATAAAGAGAGCTTCTTTGAACCATCAAATAACGGTGCTACTAGAAGCATGATACTGAAACAGACCTGTCTTTTTTTTTTTCCCCTGTTTTGTGCAAAATTTTGACTTCCATAGGTTTCAGGAGAGATCACCCAGTTTACAGCCCTATAGGGCTTGACCCTGTTTCCATGTCATGTAATTCAGTGCCATTATGTGAATACTGTGTCTCTACTTCCCTGCAGACATGTAACAACATTTATCAAAGTCCAAAACCATATGTTGGGAATGTGTTAGCCAGGGCAAATTTAGTTCTGTGCTTAGCATCCAGTCAGCGATACTGCTCCCCAAACCCTTGTTAGATCTTTAAGCTTGGTTGTGGTAAGGGTTCTGCACACGCAGTTGGTGCCCTTGGTGAATGATTTAGTTGGCCCAACTTTTCCTACAGCAGGAAAAGATATTTCCTGCTTTGAAAACAGTATGTCACTTCTTTGCTCATCTGCCAACTTCTGTTGCTGTGCGCCAGTCACAACTTATGTGTCTTAATCCAAAGTATACCATGTTCTAACACCTACCAAACCCCAGGCCTAAAGGGACTTGGGTCATGCCCATGGCCATTGGGGGTCGTTGCTATATGAATGATTAATTGTGATAGCATATATGCTGTGGCCCTCCATGGCTGTTAATACCAACATCTGGCAGAGTGCTGAGAGCTGAGGGTTGCCTTATGGCCATCCTTGATGCATTATGTGGTGCAGATAAGTGCTAACAAATACCTCAGCTGGTAAAGCTGGAGAGATGGGACCGATGCTTTTCCGGTGGAGGGACAGACTACAAATCCATATCTACTCAATGGTAATATACAGCTCAGTTTTTGGGGGACTCTATGTGCAGACTGATAACTTTTTACTAGAGAGACATTTCTTCCACTATAATGAACCTGGTGCCTAGTACTTGACAATGGGATTCATTGCATTCAGCTTATAAAAATATTATTTATATATCAGCAAAGATTAAGAATGTGAGTCTGTTCCTG
>NW_009649075.1:2417401-2424050 GCF_000708025.1 Charadrius vociferus
CTGCTGAGACGTCTGTGAGGTTACCAAGCAGTCAGCATTATGAAGCAATTTGGTAAATCTGAATGAGATCAGCAGTCATTGTTGAGAGCAGCCTAAAAAACACCACAGACGAGGCAATCTAAACACAAGCTGAATAGACGGGACATGCTGCTTTATGCAAGAGACAGTCATACGGAGTCAGGACATGGGTAAAAAGCAAGGCTAACCAGCTTAGGAGACAATTAGGCTGTGGCTGAGCGGAAGGATAGTCGTGTGATTTAAATGCCAACAGAGCTGTTGGATCAGGGTTCTGCTCCTAACTCTGCTGCAGGCTCCTTTGGTTGCTATTGATGCTCTCCCCTGCACAGCCTTGTGTCGTGCTTCAGAGCTGCCAAAGTGCAGGGGTTGCCCCATGGGGAGCAAAATGTTTTGCTGAAGACTTTGAGCTCGTTGCAAAAACAGTCAGGTCTTGGTTGAGAGAAGGATGCTGGTGGCAAGGCTGGCTCCTGCAGTATCTATAACTATATATGCATATATATGTGTGCATATATATATTTATATAGCTACATATATATGTGTAGCTGTAGGCTGTCATTCTTGCCTCTGCCTATCACACAGTTGGAGGTGCTTTTATGGGGGTGGTAGCTGTACCCTTGCCTTCTCCGCCCTGATTTCTTCTGATGTCTCCAGCTGGCCGCAGATAGAAGGTGAGGAGAGCTGCACCGAGGGCTCCAGCAGGCTAAAGCAAAAGCTGAGAGTCTGTCTGCTTTATAGCAAAAAGTATTGTAAAACAAGGGGTTGGTGGCCTGTTGGGTAGAGCAATCTTCTCACTGTTATCTAGCAGAACGGTGGCCCTTTTGAAATACCCCTGGTACATGGCAGACCTGTATTGGGAAAATAGATCAATCGCCTGCTCAAAAGGCAGTATTTGCCAGCAGGTTTTATGCCAAAGTGTCTGAGTCAGTGTTCTGTGCATGGGGAGCTTCTGGGTTTCCCGATGCAGCCTCGGTGGCTGGTAAAGCTCAACAGTACAGAAGCCAGCACAGGTCTTTGGAGGTGGCCAGTCTTTCTGCCACTGCTCACCAGAGCCATGGAAGGGCTGAAATCTTTCAGCTGACGACCACAGGAAGCTCAAAATCACTTGTGCTTGTCTTGTGCACATGGAAAGCTATCTAGGAGCATGGAGTTTGCTGTGGAAAGGGGAAAGAAAAGGGAGGGACAGATGGGAAAGAAAGTGGCAGGTGGGAGAAGAGAAATAGGGCAAGTGCAGGACAGACTTGGAGCCAGTGGTGGCCAAACCTGCTAGCCAGAACATGCCAGGAGGAAGCAGAGATCATGATCAGCCACCAAAACATCCCCGGTATCCCCTTTCAGTCATTTCTCCCTGAAAAGGCAAAGCAAGTAGAAGGTGAACTGACTCCATGTCATCCCAGGAGCCTCCAGCACAGTGTCATCAGCCGTAGCATGCCATAGGCTGACTTTGTCTACCCTGAGTCAGACTTTGTCCTCTCTTGGTTTGGAGCCCTTTCTCAGATGGGCTAGAGAAGATCAGACTGCCAGGAGCCAGAGTGTGAAGGGCTCGACAGGCCGTGACGGCCATGCCCCACATGGCCAGCAGCAAAAATGAATGTGACATGGCTCTCCAGCTGAAAGACGAGAAAATTCAAGTAGCGCTGTCCCTAATTTGTCAGTCAGGCGGAGCTCTAGTGATGTGAGGAATGGGAGGTGACACCCCATGGCACAGCCACCATTCGTTTGGGAGGAGGACGGCGTGTGCATGTGCTCAGCTCTGCTCCGCATCAGTGGGGCAGTTATTTCCTACCGGTCCCCCCTCCCACAGATGTACCAGAAAAGATCTGCCAAATAAGCGGAATTAGCTGTTTGACTGCAAAAGCCAGTGAGAGAGTAATTTTGGCAAAGAACAAGTTTTCTGGAAATCAATTACCTAAAATTCAACCTCTGGCTGGGTAAGGTCCTGCAGATTCCAGTATAGCATTTGTGTTGCCTGATGGATTTCTTGTGTTGGGGGTTGCTCTCTCCTCATTTTAGTTACGGCTACTTTCAACAAATGCAGCAAGGAACACCCTTTAAAAACAAGTCAGGCAGCTCTTCCCCATGCACCTTTCAAATATGGGCAATGAGGACATTGATCTTGCCACCTTGTTACATCCAGAGATCATAAAATGAGACTTGTGCTTTAAGTGGATTATATAGTTTTGCTCAGTGGCTTCATGTGGAGAGCGGACACTGTGAGCCAAGATTTCTGGTTGCCTGCATTGCCTGTTGTCAGTGGCTGGGCTCTTCCACAGCATGGGACATGGCCACCTGTTTCATTATTTGGTAGAAAGCTGGGGCTTCCTTCGAATTCACCTTCCGAGGGACCTGTCCTGAGTCCCTCCCACAGAGCTGTATCTCTTCCCTGTTTATTCTTTTCCTGTTTTCTTTGCATGCCTCAGTCTTTAACTCTGCAAAATGCAACTGGAAAGATGCTACGTCGGTGAGCTGAGAGACTGCAGCTTGTGTGTGAATCGTCCTGGACTCTTGGCATGACCTCCAGATATGCTGTAGGTGCTCAGAGATGAGCAAATGGCTTCATGCCACGATATAAAATGTGCAACACTTCCTACAAGCACAAGCATAGTGGGGAGAAGCACTCACCAGTACAGCCACTGGAAAGAAAAAGGAAGAGACTGAAGGTGGTGTACCCTATTAAGAAAGGGGAGTCCCCCACTCATAGGTTCAGCAAGGGCAAATATTCAGACCTTGTTGTGGATTACCAGGAAATGAACAAAAAGCAGTGGGAAGGCAATGCAAAATACTCATGGAGGGTTAAATCTGGAGAGCTTGTCCAAGGGATGAGTAAAAGGGCTTGTGCTACATAGCTACAAAAATTTAATGGATGTAAAAACTGAAGAAAGAGGGGAATGATTTGGCTTAGTCAAAGGGCATAGCACTTAGCAGTAATGGGGGGAAATTATGGAAGGTTAAAATCCAGGTTGAGCACAGTACAAATTTGCAGTCAGATGTGTTAGTTTAGAGAACAACTTCCCATGGAGATGTGTGGCACTTAGTTGTCATTTTGTAACTAGGTAAGTGCGCAGAATGGTTAAGGGCAAATGGGCATGTGGAGAAGGGAATGGTGTGTGAGCAGGTCTGTTGAATGCTTGTGAAGCTGGCTTGTGAGGACCCATGGGTATTTTGCCTGTAAATAATATGAACAGAAGAGCTGGGAGGATTCACTGGGATGGCTTCTCAAGCAGCTTTCCCAAGGAAGGCTCATGGGAAAAATCACAAATCAGCAGGGTTTGTTAGAACATTTTTATGTCCAGTGCTTGCTGTTTAGAGATCCCACAACCATTTTCACTTATTGATGGATAGGTACCACTATTCCCAGTTTGCGAAGGTGGTAAAGAGAAGACTTGGAAGGCCAAGAGTCTCTGTAGAGAGATGTTTGAGGTCCTTTCAGCAATCACACTGGCAATTTCATCCAGGAAACAGCAGCTTTTGGACTTTCTCTTGTACCTGTTGTTACGCCCAGTGTGAAGGAGCTGCTATATTCAAAATTTACAGGAAGCCACAAAGTTCATGTGTTCTTTCATTTATTTGTCATCCATGCAGTGAGCAGGAGGCTGCCAACAGCTGTTGCACCAGGATCCAGGGCAGGAGGGAATGACAGCAAATCAGGGGTTACAAATAATTCTCTGCTCTGGTTGGAAGTGTAGCAGAATTTGCAGGTGAACAAGTCAGAGACAGACACATCTGTAATTGCTAAGGAGCTGGTCTCCAGCTAAAAAGTTGGTCTAGTGAAGAATCACTGTGGAGCACTGAAGAAATGTTCAGAGAACCAGAAGCCTTTTAAGTCTCCAGATTTTGGAGCAGTTGTGAATTTGTCCTGAGACAGAGAAGTCCAGTGATGACAAGAAACATTAAATTTTCTTTTCTTTCCTTGCTCATTTGATTTTCCTGTTTATTCTTAGCATCACATACAAGACACAGTCATTTTCCCAACCTGTTTAAAGCCCTAGGATCCAGTTCTGCTCATCCTTCACTCTGGATTTATTTAATATGTGCAAACAGAAGCTGGTTGATAAAACATGATACTGCACTGAATGAGACCATCACAGGAGAAAATGGGTTTATTTTTCTCCTTAATGACAATTCAGATAAGTAGGCAATGAATCCTCGAGGATTTTGCATTGAGATCATGGAGTTACAGGCAGCTCTCCTTCCATAGTTCCCCTCAAAGCCTTAGCCCTGGTCCTAGTGCGTCACATTCATATGCTTTGACCTCTTGGTACCAATGATGTTACACAGTGAGATGCACTTGGGACTTGGAACAGAGCAGCCATGAAGGCCTTGGTGTTCAAAAATCCCATGTTGATTATCAGGCTCACAAATGACAGTAAAAAAGTACTACCCAAGCATCGCACCTCCAAACCTACAAAATCATGGAGCCATGCCCTTCCTCTCAATCTCTGTGCAGTGTTGACTGATGACAATGGAGGAGATGGTATCTCTTTTACCTAAGGTGCATGTTTGAGCACTGCGGTCTCCAGATTAGTATTGGGAGAGACAGTCCCTCCAAGTCCATGAGCATACAAAGGCACTCGCGTGATGTTGCTGTGAAGACAGGCTTTGACATACCTACAGCAGGCAGCCCAGGTACCTGCTGCAGTGTGATGGTTGGTGGTTGATGTCATCGCTAACACACCAGGAGTTTAACTAGCTACACAAGATTAGGTTAAAGAAAAGCCATGCAGTGGTAAGACTTCCAGGACTGGCCACTGGAAAGGATATATAACACAGAGTGGTTCATCCCCAGATCTGTATATGACTGTATCTGATACCCTTTACTGCTTAACTTAACTTGCAGGCTTTGTAGGACCAAATATCTTAGGCATGCAAACAGCAAGATCTCCTTCCTGTCTTAGATGGGATTTTTTTCTAAATTGGCTAATGCCAATTGCCTGTGCTTCCTGATAAGCTACATAACTGCAGTTGGGATCATCTTCATGGAAATTTCCATATGCCCCTTGCAGAGAAGCCAATAACCAGCTGTCAAGCAATGAACCTCAGCCCCAACACCCGACCAGGATGACTGCTAAATGGGTATGGAGGGAGTGATGACTCCACAGCCACATCTGACTCCTGCCTCTGTGTGACGACAGGGTTGCATGACTGCTTGCACAGTGGGCTTGGGCTGGTGCGGAGTGGTTGTCCAAGCTATGCAAGAACCTCCCAGGTGGAGATATGGGAACTGCTACTGTTGGACTGCCCATAAATTCAGCCCAATTAGGGATGGAGAGGATGTTGTTTTGGTCCACATCCCTTTTTCAGTGCAGAGGTGGAACGATATGCTGTGATCATCAGTGCTGGGTTATTGTAGCTCTTCCTTGCAGTCTTTAAAGAGGGTCTTACCTCCTCCAACCCTTACAGAGCTCCCACGATTAACAGCAGGGTGAGCTTTGCTTTCGTCACTTACCAGCTCCACAGCAGTACAATTTTTATTGCAGCTTTTTTCTGTCTTTCCTTGAAAGGTAGGCTAGTGTCTCCTATTTCCCTTATGCTACTCAAGGAGTAGTAGAGATGGTGTATTTGGAGTATTTAGAGTAGAAGTTTACAGTTATCTAATCTGCAGCTTGAGAGAAGTAACACATGTCATTCAGGAGTATAGAGAGTTGTTTTGTTATTATTTTATTAAAAGTGCATTTTTTGGCAAAGGGGATCCTTAGCCAATAATCAAATAAGAGAAGCTGCAGATCATTAGGAAAACAATAAAGGATCAGACTAATGACTCTTAGGGCCTCATTTGCTCTCCAGTTAATTAAACAGACAACACAGATGCTGCTGCTGTTAATAATATCATTCAATTACTGGGCTGCTAAGTATTATGGTCCCTAGGAAACCATTACCCAGTGCTGATTGAGAAGGGGAACTGTGAAGGGCTACTTAGGGGACAATAAACCATGTCTCTGTTGAAAAGGGGGCTGAAAGCAGTTTTACTGGAGACACTAGGTGCTCTAGTACAAGTAGGTGCAAGGTTGTTTGAGGTGATGGAGGAGCTGAAGGGCTCATCCGACAAAGCTATGCTCTTACCCTGAGTGTGCTAACAAAGCTCAGAGCAGCTGGTCGGGGGTCAATGGGAGGCATTTTTGTGATGAAGGGATTGGAGGGGAAGGCTGTTTGCTTGTGGAAAGAAGAGAGTGTATGTGTATAGCGGCCGGGAGATGGATGGTGAATAAAAAGGTATTGGAAATGGAAATGAATGTATCTCAACACCCCAGAGTATACTAAGCATCTCTCTGAGGGGGACAGGGGATATCATAAAAGCCTCATTGAGCAGTGCAGGTAATAAATGCACTTGTCTGATATTTCCACTCTTCTAGTTTGAGGGCAAGTGTAAAACCCAAGGCTGGCAGTAGAAAACCTCATCTCAGCCCTTGAGACTTTATTAAACTCAGCTTTCTCGTCCAGGCACTGCCGTGACAGGGACTACTGAGCCGAAGGAGCACAGCACAGTGCGGTCTCAGGTGGCTGCTCTTCATGGCACAAACCCGCTTCCCTCAGCATCCCAGCAGTGTGATGCACAAGGGTGTGAGAGGGCAGTGGATAGATGTTGGAAGGAAACCGGGACCTTCCCCAGAGTCCTGATGTCTCCTTGCACTCTTTC
>NW_009649075.1:2424092-2453631 GCF_000708025.1 Charadrius vociferus
TTTCCTCTGTCCCAATCCGTTGGGTATCTCTTGTTTCCACAACAATGGCCAGAGTGCTTATTTTCCTTTTTTTTTATCCGTTTCTCTGTGTTTGCTTGTGCAAAAGGAGCTTTTGTAGTATTTATCTATACTGTGGTAGCAGCTGGAGACCCTGACCAGGAATGTAAGGGGACTTGTATACCATGGTGTTCAAGCTGGCAGTTAACAACAGTCTGGGGTTAATGGTCTGTGTGCCTGGTACTTTCAGCTGTTCTCCGGTCCTCAGGAAATGCCTTGAGTCATGGTCATAATAGCTTAAGTAATATGAAGAAATGTGTTGGAAAATGCTTGTCAGTAGTTCTGTATAAGAAAACCGCTCCTCCATGGCTGCACTGACATTTAGAGCACAATGCCAAGGAGTTTGCTGCTGTATCAGGCTACCTCTTTGTGGGTTCTCAGGGTACATGAGTGAATATGGAGAGTTTGGGATGCTAATACTGCATCCATAAGGAGGTATGGCAGTGTCAAGGGCTGCACTGCCATGTGGTGACACCACGCTGCTTTATAAGTGGTTTTGCTAGTTACGGAGGGGTCCTTTACTGGCCTCTCCTGGAACACTGCGTTGAGATCAGGGTTTCAGGTTGCGTGTTAAGGGCTAAAAAGATGTATGTTTGTGTGTGGATTTGCCTGTGATATAAAAGTATTCAACTCCAAACTGGTAAGAAGGGAATTATATTCACTTCTGAAAAATGCTCTGGGGAACGTGGTCCATTTTCTTTAAAGCTCAATTAAAAAAAAAAACCAAAACCAAAACAACCTGTATGTTTTTTGTTGGTTTTTTTTTTACCCAAACTTGCATTTATTCATTCAGGTTCTCCTTTGTCACTATCTTAATATACTATGCCAAAGTAATTTCAAATGGCTTTAATCCCACAGACATCTGTGCCCCCACTGAATTATTGTCTGAGCACTTCCAATCCAGAACACAGAGACTGTTCTGGCCCCTGGGACTTGTAGCGTGACCTGGCAATTAGCATCTCTTTGCTCTTTGGCCATGACCAAGGTATGGACTTGCGACCACACTGGGATCTGAGACCTGGACATAGAATCATAGAATCATTTTGATTGGAAGAGATTAACCTAGCACTGACAAGTTACCACTAAACCATGTCCTTCAGCGCTAGATCTATGCATCTTTTAGATATTTCCAGGAATGGTGACTCAACCACTCCCCTGGGCAGGCACCAGCATCTTGACAGCCCTTGGGCTGGAAGGAGGCCATGAAAGACCAAGGCCAACCCAGATCTGGTGGTGTTGCCAGGGAGCAAACCTGCTACTTCATCCTCAGACTGGGATAATCCAGATGTTTTCAGCAGCTCCAGCTCACCAGGGGGCCTATGTAGCACCTCTTTGTGGAGATTGGGGAAGTTCCTTGGTTGCCAAGCCACTGAACGTTCCTTAGCCCAAGACAGTGGCCGAGGACAGGGCAGTATAAGACTGAACCTCTCAGAATGTGTCCTAGCACCATGGCAAACCTGAGCAGAGAAAAGTTTAAATAGGAGGATCAAGTGAAGCAGTAGCAAAGGATATTTGGACTCAGTTCTGCGCTTAAAACATGGTAAATTGGGTCTAACGTCAATCAGGGGAATTAAATGCCAGAACAGCCCAGCCCCTTGTGATCGCCACTGCTGAGAAAGGAGATTTATTGTGAATGAAATCATTCTCTGTGTTGCTTCGGCGTAAGCAGTGTCTCCTCCTTTCCGTACAATTTGTCTCTGTTGGCACTGGCCTGGCGAAAGGCAGCTCCGAATCTCCTTGGTGTCAGCAAGATGGGGATTGGCCTTGCAAGGCAGGGACATGCTGCTACGCTTGCCTGGTCGCTTGGGTTGTGTGAGAGGTGGGAAGGGGCTGGGGTGGCATGGGTGAGCGGGGCCAGGTCCCTGCTCCATGTCTGGGGAGGTGGAAACCCTTCCAGGGTACCGTTGTCCTTGCGTTTCAGCTCTTTCAAAGCCCCCCGGAAAGGGGCTGGCAACCTGTGCTGCTGAAGTCACTCGTTTCCTATATTGTCAGGGGTCTTAGTGACTGTGCAAACCTCCCAGTGCTCCCACTTTACTTTTTGGTGGTATCAGCTACAAACTCCTCCTTTATTACGCATGTAATGGGGACAGGCTTTTTAGCAGGACCTGTTGCGATAGGACAAAGGGTAGTGGCTTTAAACTAAAAGAGGGGAGATGCAGACTAGATAGAAGGAAAATATTTTTTATGCTTAGGATGGTGAAACACTGGCCCAGGTTGCCCAGAGAGGTGGTAGGTGCCCCATCCCTGGAAACATTCAAGGTCAGGTTGGACAAGGCTCTGAGCAACTTGATGTAGTTAAAAATGTCCCTGCTTATTGCAGGGGGTTGGACTAGATGACCTTTAAAGGTCCCTTCTAACCCAAACCATTCTATGTTTGTGACTTGCTATCTGGCTTATCTCATCACTGGCATCCCGCTTCTGTCCTAGGAGTGGAAATATTAATTAAGATCAGCATCATCATGAGGAGCTCCACGTGTGCTCTTCAGCAAGGCTTTGGCACCTCTGCCAGTTGCCCAGACACCATCCCGTGTCTGCAGCCTGCTGAGTGAGATCTGTGGATCTCTGCCCCTGCCTCAGCTGCTCCTGCCTCTGACGTTTCTTCACACCCATCATTGTACTAAAGGCTTGTCTCCCTCATAAGGTGCCACAGACATCTCTCTAACGACGGTGAGAAACCACAGCCATTAACTCTTTCTGGACCGATCCTCTCCCGTCCCACACAATGTGTTGACAGTTCTTATTTAATCCTTCAGCAGTCCTCATTTTCACGAGGGATTCCCTGTGGGGCATATTAATTAATCTCACTGGAGTGCAACAAGAAACACACCTGCAATTTTTTTTTGCCTTTCTTTCTTTATTTAATTCTGATATAGGGACAACTGTTTTCTACGTTGAAGGATATGGGGAGTTGTTCAGGACTTGTAACAAGTTCTCTATCCCAGTTCCTGGTCTCTGTCTGCACTTTGCCTGAGGATTAAGTAACCTTCTTTCTGCTGAAAACCAAAGCAATGTATTCTTCTAATGTATAGTATTAATGTCTCTGCATCCTCCCCTTGTTCCCTAGATGTCTTCTTTCCTTACACATGCAAAGAACCCTCTTATATTTGTTTTAATGTTCGTTAGGCAGTTCTCATCTTACCCTTACATAGAGAAATTTAGCAAACATGGATTTGTTGATTTGTCCTTTTCCCACTCCTTTTAAATGTCCCTGTCAATTCTTCCCTTGCAATAAGTGTTACTCTAATTTTGCATTAAGTTGCAAGATCTATTGCAATGAGCATTATTGTAATCTAATTCTAGTATTCTTTGTGCATTTGTCATGGGGAAATCTCAAGCTGCTTTTTATCATCTCTGCATTCCTCATACCAAGTGATTCAGTTATTAATCCCCTTAGTTTTTCACCGTTGCACTTCAGAAATTAGGGACTTGGATACCTGCTTTTGCTTATCCTTCTTTTTAATTTAAACAGTAGTAGTGAACATTTGATCAAACACTTTTCTGTAGTGTCCTCACTGCTGATCTGAACCAAGTATAGAATAGAATTGCTTTTTTTTTTGGCTCTGATGCTGTTGGGGAAGGGGGGGGAGGGAGGGCAGAAATCTATTTGCCTATTACAGGCAAATAGATGCCTATTATATCCAGGAAGGACTGAGCTCAAGTATCACTAGTAACAGTAATTCTCCACTTGCCATCTAGAAAATTGCTAAATGACACATTTCCCAGTTTTATTTATCTTTCTAATTATTTGCCAGAGATCTCTTTCCGTGTCTGGATCCAATGGCAGAGATCTGCAACAGCTTCCCAGAAGATGAATTGTATTCGGATGGATCCTGTTATATGCATGATCTCATTTTTTAAATCCTTATGAGCTACTGTGTTATTCACCCGCACTGCATTTTTGCCATTACAACTTTTATTTCTCTCTCAGATCATATGCCCCAGTACTGGGGATACTGATTGTATCACTTTCCTCTTATCAGAGAACTACTCTTTTTCTCACCTGGCACCAGGAGTTCTTGTTCTTCCCAGCATTCACATTGCATATTTGCCATTTTCTGTGGGCAAGTTTTCCCCCTTTTTTTATTTCCTTCTGACTTTCTCTTTTTCTCTCTCCTTTCTCTTTCTTCATATCCTCCTTTCTCTTTTTCACCTCTTTGCTCTGCTCATTTGATCTCCTTTTTTTATACCTTTTCCCATCTCATCTTATTTTGCTCTTTTTTCCCTCTTTCTCTTTTTCCTCTCTCGCTGTGAAATAGTTCCCATGTCCTCGTAAATCCATTTGCGCTTCTCTCCTGCTTTAGGTTGGTCTGCAAAAGAGTCTCAGGGAACCACACTTTAAAGGCATTTAAGATGTGCTTAATCTATAAAATATGGAGCACGCTCAAACACAGTGAATCTGTCTCAGCTAATGTCCCGGTACGTCAGTGAGAGTTAAACAATCAAGGTCAGTGCAGTTCGGGGCTTGTGTGCACACTGGATTACTCAAAGCTCTGCACATAATGACACTTGTTATCTCTGATGGCCGTTTTTAACTATTTTGTGTGTGTTTCCATATTCTGATAATTTTTACAGTGAACTGCCCACTCCAGGCTACAAATGGAGAAGGGAGAGGATGAGTCCAGTGTGGGAAATAAGGGAGAGGGTGTAGCAGCTGAGAAATGATGAGCAGGGGAACATGAGAAGAGGCTGGAAGGTGTTGAGGGTGGAGAGGGGTAATGAGAGGAGAAAGTTGAGAAGGTTTGGGGGGAACCATGGTGATCAGAATGGGATAAGAAGGTCTGTTCGGGCACCTGAATGGTGCTGGAGATGGTACACTGGCCAAGACAAGCTCCAGATCTGTGCTGTATTGCATTTCTGCATGCGAGGGGAGGGAAGGAAAAGGGGGCACAAAGCGAAGAGGAGCAGATGTGTGGAGAGAAAGGCATGGAAAGAGGCTGAGAGTTATCAAGAGGTAATGGGCACAAACGTGAACATAGGAAGTTCCATCTAAACACAAGGAGGGACTTCTTTACTCTGAGGGTGGCAGAGCACTGGCACAGGCTGCCCAGAGAGGTGGGGGAGTCTCCCACTCTGGAGACATTCAGACCCCACCTGGGCGCTGTCCTGTGCAACTGCTGTAGGTGACCCTGCTCTGGCAGGGGGGTTGGACTAGATGATCTCCAGAGGTCCCTTCCAACCCTGACCATTCTCTGATTCTGTGATTCTGTACAGAGTGGGCTGGAGGTGGAAGAGGGGCACTTCTGACCCCCCATGCTCATCTCTTGCATAGTGAGAAGCCACTGTTCTCCTCCCCAGTCCCACTTCGTCTCTGGGGGATGCCGGCACTGCCTCGATGTTGCCTGCCTGCGGCACTGGATGAGCGCTGCCTGGCCAAGGCTTCAGCTCTCACTTGTTGGATCAGCATCGGCAGTGCTGGCAACAGCAGCAAAGTAACGGGGTCAGCCACTGGCAAGCTGCTATAGTTAAAATACAAAACAACAACAACAAAAAAATTATATACATAAGAAAAGGAAAATGAAGCAATGATGGGTTGGGCAATTAAGCTAAAAGCATTTGAGAGTGTAATCCAGCTTTCTCTATCAATAATTCAGGAGTCCAAGATCAGTCTAATTGATTGAACACCTTCCACAGTAGTCAGCCACTAATAAGACAAATGAAATGTCTTTTTTATTGTCAAATCTCCATCTCACATTCACACAGGCAAAATCCTGCAGGGCTTTTCATTTGAGGAGCTTGAGTATTTTTTCTCTTGATGGAGATAAATTGAGGGCCAGCGTCTGTTTTTAAACAGCAGTAAATTAAGCCGGTCTGCTCCTTTGGCTGCGGGTGGGTGGAGAAACAAAGCTGTGCGGAACAGGATTCACACGTAAAACTTGTGTGGGTCATCAAAAGTTGAACCCAGTTCCAAGAGGACATGTTATCACTGTGGAATGATTTGAGTGCCTAGGACACTTGGCCTTGACAGACTCCAAGGGACTACAGATCTTATCCTAAAGCCAGTGTCCCTTACCTCCCTTCCACTAAAGAAGAACCACATTAAGATCCTTGCTTTCCTAATAGTGGTACTGATGCTTACGTTTTGACATGGCATAGATGTTTAAAGGCGGCTGGACAAATGTTTCACTTTTCCAATTTATGTGAGCAAAACATTGCAGGTTTTAAAAAAAAAATAATTAAGAAATGGTGGTTTGAAACTGTTCTGTGTTTTATAGCTTTCTTCCAAAATCATGCCAAATTCAGTGATTTGGAGGACCTCTGTGATGACAAAGTAAGGCATGCTCAGCAAATTTGCTTGATTTTATTTGCTTTGGACCGTATCCCCGAATTGGGGGGGAGGTAGCCCCAGCAGGATGGAGCTTGTGGACACCAGGTCCGGAGCATTGCCCACTGCAAATCAAAAGTTGATACCGAGAAGAGGTGAGGGTTGAGTTGCTACTGGTATATATACAAGTGCCTGTCTGCACAGTGAAAATCTGTGTGTGAGCAAGGCTTCTTTAAGCCCAGATGCTCACCGGGTATGCTAACATCATCTTGCATGCACAGAGGCTCTGGGATTGGAGTTTTAGCCAACATAAATCAAAGTAGCTCCTCTGGGGCACTCTGCTGACTTATATGAGCCGAAGATCCAGCCCTGGGGTGAGGGAGCAGCTCTGATTATGATGTGTGCGTATGTGTTTAATTAGGAAAGACCGCAGGCTGTGTGCATGCTACGGAGTCCCCACCGAATTAACCTTTTGGCTGGCGCGGGACACGTTACCTTCTGAGCAACCCTGAAGTCTGGAGATCTGGTAGCGACTTTTCTCATTTGCTATTATTACATGCGGTTTCCTGCGGCTTGCTGGGGTGGGAGGGAAGGAGGGAAAGTGCCTACGAGCAGTTTCATTTTGATTATATTACCTCTGAAACATTATATAATGTGTTCGAATGCTTGATCTAACCAAAGAGTAGTTGTTTTACTTCCTAATCTGATAACTTAGCGATGCCTGTCTCCTCAGCTTTCCTCTAGCTTGACTGGGCAAATGCCATTTAATTGTGTTCTTGTGAAAACTAAAGGCCAGTAGCTTTGCCAAGGATGGCTAATTTTATAATGCACCATGCCAGAATTAATCTTGACTGTAAAGATAAGGCTGATGGTTTATAGTTGGCAATTATGGTCATAGAACAACTGTTGTATGGGGTGGTTGTAGGCGATAAAGTTCTTTTAACTATTCTGTATTGCCTAAGGAGGCAGGTGTTTGTCATATTCAAGTCAGAGAAAAATGAAGAAGGGGTGGATGGAAGTGAAAGTGGGCAAAGAAAGAGGAGGGAAGTAGGAGAAAAAAAGAAGGGGACAACAACAAATGAAAACAAGTAGGGAGAAGGCACGAGAATGGCATGGGATTGACGTATAGGTGGAGCAGGGGAAGAAGAGGAAGGGGTATGTGTGGAAAAGAAATAGAAAGAAATTGATGGGAGAAACAGGCCAGTGAGTACAGAAGTCTATTTGAGATGCAGTGTAGCCAAAGAAGATTTTTTTTTCTTTTGAAGGGTATTTGCAGATTCTCTGTCTTTAGGCCATGTACCACCTATTTGTCTAGTAAGAAAAGCAACTTCATTAACCAGTAGATGTGATGATGCTTACCGGAGTTTTCTCCCTGGGACAGGTTATTTCTGGCTGAGAGCTCATCCTCTGCAAAGACAAATAAAACATTGCCAGGTTTGTAATTCTGCTGCTGCTACAAAACCAGGAAGTCAGGAGGTCTTCAGGACTCAGAAATTGCTTCAGCCTCAGTGTGAGCACTTGAAGCTGGTGACAACAGCTCCATCAAACTGCTTATGGTTTTGCAAAGCAAATGAGACCCAGCAGCAAATGAGGTAGCAAGTCTAGAAGTGGAGGTGTTACTTCCAAGACTTATAAGCAACCAAGCAAGGAAATAAAAAATAGGTGTTGATCTGTATTGGGTTTATGTAGTAAGGTTTTGATAGCTAGGGGCTGCAGGGGTGGCTTCTGTGAGAAGACACAACAAGTAGCCCCAATGTTGGACAGAGCCAGCTCCAGACAGCTCCAAGACGGACCCGCCACTGGCTAAAGCTGCCCCCATCAGTGATGCTGGTGGCACCTCTGTGATATATTTAAGAAAGAGTAAAAAATGCTGCACAGTAGCTATGAGAGAGGAATGAGAACATGGGAGAGAAACAGCCCTGCAGACTCCGAGGTCAGTGAAGGAGTGGGAGGAGGTACTCCAGGAACCGGAGCAGAGATTCCCCTGCAGCTTGTGGTGAAGACCATGGTGAGGCAGGTTGTCCCCCTGCTGCTCGTGGAGGACCATGCCAAAGCAGATATCCTCACTGCAGTCCATGGAGGCCCCATGCCAGAGCAGGTGGATATGCCCTGCAGGAAGCTGCAGTCCTTGGAAAGCCCGCGCAGGAGCAGGCTCCTGGCAGGTGCTGCAGCCCGTGGAGAGGAGCCTACACAGGAGCAGGTTTTCTGGCAGGACCTGTGGCCCCACAGGGGGACCCATGCTCCATGCTGGAGCAGCCTGTTCCTGAAGGACTGTACCCCATGATAAGGACCCATGATGGAGTGGTTCGTGAAGGACTGTATCCCTTGAAAGTGGCCCCATGCTGGAGCAGGGGAAGAGCATGAGGAGGAAGGAGTGGCAGAGAGGAATTGTTATGGACTGACCACAACCTCCATTCCCAATCCCCCTGCACTGAAGGGGAGGGGAGAAGGAGATAGAAGAGTTGGGAATGAAGGAGGGAAGTTGAGCCAGGGAAGAAGGGAGGGGTTGGGGGAAGGGTTTTTTAGTTTTGATTTTGTTTCTCACTATCCTACTCTGTTATTAACTGGCAATAAATTAAATTAATCTTTCCCACTGTTTTACCCATAATGGTAACTGGTGAGTGATCTCCCTGTCCTTATCTCAAGCCACAAGTTTTTTCATCCTATTTCCTCCCTCTGTGCAGCTGAGGGTGGAGTAATAGAGCGGCTTGGTGGGCACCTGGTGGCCAGCCAAGGTCAACCCACCACTTAATTATATATATTGATTACCTGAAATGTGCAGTGGGGGAAACTTGACTTCCACAAAACTTTGCTAAGATGCTTACTGACATTCCAGACTTTAGCTTGTATCTGCAACTCCAATCCCAAACTAAGGACTGTGAGATGATATCACACTGGAAATACAGGGAATGCATGGGAGGGGAAGCACAACGAAGGGTCATTATGTCTTATAGACGGGAATTCTAATGCTCCTTATTTATATAAACATCAAAGCTTGAAAGTGAAGCTGAAACTGAGACTTAAATCACTACAGGAATGCAGTGATTTATTCTGGATGATGTTACCCAGGGTTTTGTCCAAAACAGTTTTAAATAATCCTCCTAGTGGGTTTTCTCCCTTGTTGAACATACTAATACTTTTCCTCGTTACATGGCCTTTTCTGGGGGTGTGTGTCAGACTCTTGGTCTGTATGTATTCTTCATGACTAGGCCCTCTCCCTCTCTGGTATCCATTTCAAGACAGTGCAGATGGTAGTTCCCACTATCAGGGGGGAATTGTGGACAGTCAGGGACCATCTTATGTTATTCTGTGACATTTGTGTAGCCCTGCCACTGTGGGGTCTTGGACCACAATGGAGGTTCTCAGGTATAAAAACTATGCAAATGATGGTTATGACTTCTCAGAAATGTCACATGAAGTTTTTTGTCAGTCTGATTTCTTGAGCTACCTTGTATGGAGGAGTTCAGGGATGAAAAAAAAAAGAAAACCACTTGGTTGTGATATTAAAATAATAGGACACAGTTGTCCACCCAGCAAAAGAGAAATGGTCATGAGAAGAGATTTGAAGAAGTTTTTGTAAGTGGCTTCCCAGTTCTTGCCACTCAGTTTGACTGTTCCTGTTCTCTGGGAATAGAAAACTGAAGTGATGGATTGCTCTGATTATGCGTAGTCAGGTGCATTAAATGGTGTCTCGCAGGAGCAGGCTCCTGGCAGGTGCTGCAGCCCGTGGAGAGGAGCCTACACAGGAGCAGGTTTTCTGGCAGGACCTGTGGCCCCACAGGGGGACCCATGCTCCATGCTGGAGAAGCGCGTGCAGGAAGCTGCAGTCCTTGGAAAGCCCGCGCAGGAGCAGGCTCCTGGCAGGTGCTGCAGCCCGTGGAGAGGAGCCTACACAGGAGCAGGTTTTCTGGCAGGACCTGTGGCCCCACAGGGGGACCCATGCTCCATGCTGGAGCAGCCTGTTCCTGAAGGACTGTACCCCATGATAAGGACCCATGATGGAGTGGTTCGTGAAGGACTGTATCCCTTGAAAGTGGCCCCATGCTGGAGCAGGGGAAGAGCATGAGGAGGAAGGAGTGGCAGAGAGGAATTGTTATGGACTGACCACAACCTCCATTCCCAATCCCCCTGCACTGAAGGGGAGGGGAGAAGGAGATAGAAGAGTTGGGAATGAAGGAGGGAAGTTGAGCCAGGGAAGAAGGGAGGGGTTGGGGGAAGGGTTTTTTAGTTTTGATTTTGTTTCTCACTATCCTACTCTGTTATTAACTGGCAATAAATTAAATTAATCTTTCCCACTGTTTTACCCATAATGGTAACTGGTGAGTGATCTCCCTGTCCTTATCTCAAGCCACAAGTTTTTTCATCCTATTTCCTCCCTCTGTGCAGCTGAGGGTGGAGTAATAGAGCGGCTTGGTGGGCACCTGGTGGCCAGCCAAGGTCAACCCACCACTTAATTATATATATTGATTACCTGAAATGTGCAGTGGGGGAAACTTGACTTCCACAAAACTTTGCTAAGATGCTTACTGACATTCCAGACTTTAGCTTGTATCTGCAACTCCAATCCCAAACTAAGGACTGTGAGATGATATCACACTGGAAATACAGGGAATGCATGGGAGGGGAAGCACAACGAAGGGTCATTATGTCTTATAGACGGGAATTCTAATGCTCCTTATTTATATAAACATCAAAGCTTGAAAGTGAAGCTGAAACTGAGACTTAAATCACTACAGGAATGCAGTGATTTATTCTGGATGATGTTACCCAGGGTTTTGTCCAAAACAGTTTTAAATAATCCTCCTAGTGGGTTTTCTCCCTTGTTGAACATACTAATACTTTTCCTCGTTACATGGCCTTTTCTGGGGGTGTGTGTCAGACTCTTGGTCTGTATGTATTCTTCATGACTAGGCCCTCTCCCTCTCTGGTATCCATTTCAAGACAGTGCAGATGGTAGTTCCCACTATCAGGGGGGAATTGTGGACAGTCAGGGACCATCTTATGTTATTCTGTGACATTTGTGTAGCCCTGCCACTGTGGGGTCTTGGACCACAATGGAGGTTCTCAGGTATAAAAACTATGCAAATGATGGTTATGACTTCTCAGAAATGTCACATGAAGTTTTTTGTCAGTCTGATTTCTTGAGCTACCTTGTATGGAGGAGTTCAGGGATGAAAAAAAAAAGAAAACCACTTGGTTGTGATATTAAAATAATAGGACACAGTTGTCCACCCAGCAAAAGAGAAATGGTCATGAGAAGAGATTTGAAGAAGTTTTTGTAAGTGGCTTCCCAGTTCTTGCCACTCAGTTTGACTGTTCCTGTTCTCTGGGAATAGAAAACTGAAGTGATGGATTGCTCTGATTATGCGTAGTCAGGTGCATTAAATGGTGTCTCACTCTATTGCCTTCTGCAATCTTGCTGCTTGGTGTGCTTATCAGGGCTGACGTGGAAAAGGTAGATGTCTGTAAACAATGAAGAAATAAAAGGGGAGGTGAAAGATCTCAGATTGGTCTCAGCAAAAGGATTTGTTGGGAACTGAAAATGTGTGGAGGAGATTAAACCAAGCCACTTTTAGAATAACTAATTGGGCCGTCCCTGTCAGCTTTGAGACTCAGAAGCACACACGAACCCCATCCTGCTTTTCATGGGTCATTTGTTGGAGAGATGCTTGCAGTATATGGAAAGTTTCTTTTTAGCATGCATCTTTTTAATGCTAACGTGGAGCTTGCCTCAAACGCTTGTCTCTAGTTAAACCATGAACTCATGTGTACTTGAGTTATAGTGCCATGAGTTCATAGTCACCAAGAAAGATTCCTCTACTTTCATCAGTGTGAGACAAAATAAGATCCCGTGGATTTTTAGTACTGCGAACCAAAGACAGGTAGGTTTGAGATTCAGTACTTTATTTCAAGTTTTGTGTCAGTGCTGTCTGCAAGATCTGTCTAAAATGGCATGAAATACTATTCAAAGTCTGTACAAATGGAGCATTGAATTTCTGTATTTCTGTATCTAAATTTGGGTTATTGATGTACAAGAAAATGAAATTCAAGCTGGAAAGGTGCAAAATGCTATGAAAGTGAAACTGCCTAATGCAGCAGACTAGCAGTGGCTGGTTTATTCATCCTAGGGAAAAAAAACCCCAAACATGCTGGTGAGATATGGCTGGTCCTTATTAATCTACGGGAGTAGGGAAGACAAACAGAGAGGATTGTTGTTTGAGCTAAGGGCTTTACTTTTATCAGAACAAACAGACCATGAACAAGTTTAGATTGAAAATAGGAAGACTTGCAGCTCTAAGAGCAGTGAGTTTAGGGACGACCTTACAGCTTGATTAGAGGAGAATGAAGCCCTAAAAGAGGTGGAGCTCTACTTTTTTAGGAAGTGAAATTTCACTGCATGTGAAGGCAAGTTCTGAGTTTAATATCTCTTAGGCTCAAGTTCCTAAAACACCTGAATTCCTTTGATGATTTCTGCTGGCTGGAACATCATCCCATGAGAAACACCTCTGATTTTTGGCTTGGTGGGGAAAGGTATTGGCAGTCTCTACACTGCTGGTGTGTGCTTGCTTCTTTGAGATAAAAGTTGCTATCAAAAAAAAAAAGGATGAGGTGGCTTCATATGAAAGTGTCAACCCAATGAGTTAGACTGGTTTAGCTCCAACGGTGTAATTACCCAGACATGGCAATTCCAGCAAACCTTTCCGTAGACAACCCTGAACAATGTTGCAAAACTTTGACCTTCACATTTAGCTCAGTTCTTCTGTCTTCAGAGTGCAACAATAAATGTACCTCAGAGTTAGTACTGGCGATGGAAAACTGAACAGGGCAGTAGAGTTGGGCAATATATTTCCATTAACTTTCTTGGGTTCAGCTTCCAAAAATGCTTTCTCAATCAGAATTGAACTTCTTCCTTCACAGAAGTTTTGCTTTAATTATTTCAGGTTTTCAAAGGCAATTGACAGAACACGCAAAATTTGTAAAGGAAAATTGAGAAATCTCTTTTTGCTTGTATTTTCAAGCATAAGTCTGTTTTGGGAATAAGAGCAACAGAAATAAAAAATAATATATTTGTAAGATAAGCTCAAGCCAAAGAATTTGAACAAAATGTTTTTCTTTTTTTCTTTTTTTTTTTTTTTTTAATGAAATACATATACCCCTTTGATGAAATCTGTCTATAAATCTGATTGAAACGCTGCTTGGTCTGTATGTGAGGTAACGGGGGAAATTATGATGGACTCCACTTGCTTTGGCTGTTAGATCACTGAAGCAGGTTTCAGCTAATAAAGCTGCTGGAAAATTAGAGTGTCTGCAGAGAAAATAGCCTTGGCCAAAACTGCAGCCAGCCAGATTCAGAAGACGTGTTTGGGACTGCTTTTTTCAGAAAAGAGTACAATATATGTTGTAACTGTTGTAAAGAAGTCTGTGATTGCAAAGATCTAAAAGTAGGAAAACTTGTGTCCACCTGACAGCTTCCTTATTGTGGTCACAAAAGGACAGAGAACGGGAAGCAAAGGAGAGAAAAAAGGAATTGGCGGTTCCTCCACACTTGACTCTTCACCTGCCGAGACAGAGACTACCCTGGAAGAAGTGCTTTTGTATCTGTATAACTTTGTCTAGGTCAGAGCCTGTACCACTTTATCTGTATTAGTAAAAGTCGAGTCTCATAATTGATTTGCTGGTGTGTTTTTCTAGCAGGGACTGAAGTTGAGCACAGTGGGAATCACTAACCCTTCCTTTAGCTAACCCTTCCTTGGATGGGGCAAGCCCTGGTTTCTCAAACAGCAGAAAGGAAAATCTATTCAACATACCACGTGCCTATTAGTATTTTCTGAAAGTTTGGAAAATATCCTCTTTTATTTTTCCCTTCTGCATGGGAGCAATCTGCAGTTAATACAGCACGAAACAAAAACAGCTAGACAAGCAAACACATGGCAAGTTGTCTGTGCCCTTCTAAGTCTCTTAGTTGCGTAGAGAGGAGAGTTGTGGAGGAAAAATGCAATTGCTTCAGTGAAAACACACCTGATGTGCTGGCAGCGTTTGATGTCACACCGGTTCGCACACAGAGCTCTGTGGGCTGCAGTGGATAATGACATCACAGGTTTGGAGGACGTGGTTACGACGTCAGGAATGATTTGCCCCTGATGTTTCAAGCCACTCAGCCTTCAGTAACATTTGTTTAGCATGGTTTTGTTGAGATTGAGCTTTTCAAGTGCCGGCTGTGTCAGACTGAGAGCGATCTCAGGCATTCAGCAGGTCTGAGGGCAGAATCCTGCTAACCCCATGAAGACTCAGACTTGGTTGTTTTCAGTTTGAAAAGAGCTAATGCTTTGAACAGTGAGAAATCCGAAATTTCTCATGCCCCTTTTCTTGTCATCACAGCATAGTAAAGGAAGAAGAAACCCATTTATTTTTGGCCTCTTGTTAAGATGTGAGCCCCTACGCTTCTTCTTGAGTTATTTTTCCCTGATCCCCCAGAGTACTGTTTGGATCATCGCACCAACCCTGCAGGTGGTGAGTCCTTCGTCTTCCCCGCTCCTGCAGAGGTCTCAGATCATTGCCAATAAACTGGGAGCAACCAAAATCAGTTACAGAAAACTATTAATATTGCCTAAGAAGGCAATTTATAGAGGGGATTGAGGAAAAATAGTGCTTATTTCAATCACATACGTGCAGTAGAAGGAGCCTTTGGGATGGAAAGAAATTACAGCATCAGGAAAAGTTTTCTATACAATGAGGACATAATGTTACAGTGATGGTCAGTTAGACCTACATACCCAACGAGGATATTTTGAAGTCCAGGGAACTCATAACCCTGCTACTGTGGTCCAGCATCTGTAAGCACTGTGCACAACTCTATCAAAGATCCTGAAAGTTTCTGAAGTGCAAGAGGGATCTCAAACAAGTGGAATAAACATGATCAAATAAGGAGCTGCTTCTGTAGAGACATTTAAAATCTGAATCTAGGTATATGTTGTAAAACACATATTGTCTTCCTTGCTGCAGGACTCTGCCCCAAAGAGCTCTATTTATAGCTGATGTTGGCTAAGGGATGAAGCTGTGATTATCTCCAAGAAATGTAAAGGAGCGGTTAAAGATTGAGAGAAATAGGGTGTGTTGGACTGAGGGCTATAAAACAACACTGTGATAAAAGACAGCATAGAAAAATACAGGCTGTGTATCAAAAAAAAACCCTTCCTAACAGCTGGATCTGCTAGATAGGGGAATAATTTCCCAAGGGAGAGAGCAGAAACCCTGTTATTTCAATCATTTAAACAAAACTGGACAAAGCCCTGGAGAATATATTGTAGGGAACAATCATATGCCGGCCTCCAGGAATGGGTAACATGGCCTGGTAAGTCTTTTCCTAGTGGTTGCTATGATTCTCTTCAGATTGAGAACTTGTTCTGGGCATGATTTGTCTTGGGACTAGATGTGATATGAGTCTCAGGTCAATCCTCTGACTGTTTCAGATAACAAAATGGAGAGGAGGAAGGGGAGCAAAGGCATGCAGGGGCAGTCAGAAATGAAGAGCATGGAAAAATGTTGACTCAGAAGTGCTACAGGGCTTTGTGCAGTCAGGTGTCAGTGCCAAAGAGATACAAAACACACTCAGGTCCAGATGCACAGGTTTAATGCAGAGCTGGTGCTGTGCAGGCTCCAGAAAACCTGATCATTTGGTGCTTGCCACAAAGCTCCCAAGATGTATGAACCCCAAGAGTCACGGTCAACCTGCTTGTCCTTGGACTTCAGAGGTTTGTTTTTCTTGCTCTTACAAGAATCCAGCTTGTTGGCCATTTTGTCTTGCTGTGCCCCTGTGGTGCACACACGCTCTCCTGGTGCTATGCCCGGCTGCCAATTTGTACCACTGTTGATTTCTTCAGAAAGGTGGCCAGGCTCAGCTGCAAGCCAGGGAACTGTCAACTACTGTCCAGCGGGAAATCCGGAACAGAGCTGCTGTTGGTTTCGGGAGGAGTTGGGAAATGGTATACCAGAAACAGCCCATATCACTGCTGTTTTCAATGCTAGTCTCATGACAGAGCTGGAGAGGAACCTCTTACCTCTTCCCAGCCTCTGTTCTGAAGCAGAGGAAGTCGCAGAGATGAGTAGAGATGATGTTGTTGTGTCTGGAAAAAAATTAACAGGCATCCTTGATTTCCTGGGGGGTGGTACACCAGGTGGCAATTACCTTGGATGCTCTGTCATCTTATTCAAAAGAATTGCCAGTGATCGCAGACATCTCTTATCTAAGCAGTAAAAGTAGAGTCTGCCTAAGTTCAACAAGAGGAGCTTTGAGATAATCAGGTCTTCTGGGTCATATAGCTGAGCGCTAAGATTATCAGTGGTTTCATGTGGCCATTTGAAAATTTCCACTTTCACTCCTTTACTTTTTGAGTGTAAATTTTACACAGAAAAAATGGAAAAAGTTCACGTGCAAAAGAAAAAAAAAGAATAACAAACAGAAACAAATGCAAAACTCTCAAATATTTGGGGTTTTTTAAAGCAATATTTTTCAAATTTTGTCTTTTGCTAGAAAGAAGTCATTTCTTGAGCAGCACCAGTAGTCAAGCCTGGTTTCCTGTGAACTCCAGAACATCCCCTAGTTCTCTTGAACCCTGATCTGCATCCTCATCCTCTCAGGCAGATAGGTATTCTGTCACAGGTTGTCATATAAGATGATGGAGACATCCTATTCCTGCATTCCTCTCCCATGCCCCTATGTCTCACCCCACCTTGCAGGACCCCCAGCTCCTGTTTCTTTCCTGTAACCGGCCAGAGAAAGAGCAGATCGCATTGCAGCTGAGTCTGCACTATGTGTGTGTTGATTTTTTGGCCCTTTTGTGTGTATTCACAGATTGGCCAGATGGCCGTCCCAGCAGAACTGATTACTATCAAGTTCACATTACAGCTTCTTCAAAGTGGTGGAAATTGGTGAGCAGCTCCAAAGCTACTGGGGAGGAAAAACAGATGGGCAGAAATATAGATATAGGGGGGTCATCCTTATGAAGAAATGACAATAAAAGCAGAAATAATTAGAAAAAGAAAAGTTTCTTATGGCTTGGTTTAAACTTGCGAACCTGTTCCTTCATGCAGTGCCCTAGTGGGTATCTGAAAGGGCCAAATGTTGTGACCAAATCTGTGCTTCCCCATTAGGCAGAAGCAATATCTTTCAAAACAGGGAAGCTGTGTCCCATTGGGGTATAAGTTCAGGAGGAATAAAAGGTCTTTTCCAGGGGAAACAGAGAAGCCCCCAGGTCTCTCCAGCTGTGGGGACCATGGAAACTGCCTGGGCACAGACCTCTGACAGGCACGCGACTGAATGAGCAGCACTTCCAGCTACTCTACCCCAATGAACTGAACAGATTTGTCCCCTCACCACCCCAGGCAGGGGTCCAACAGGACAGAGGAGACACCATCCCTCGTACATGCTGGTGGTGGAGTCCGGGCAGGAAAGGAGGAGGAAAGCCCAATCTAAGCATTCTGAGAACCTCTGAAACACAGTTCTCCAATGCGTCCTATGGAGGTGACCTTACTGAGAGCCTTACCGGGACAGGGACACATTATTTGCCTTGATCCTCTAAGAATCCAAAGGAAATAGTCTCAAGAGGGGCAACTTCTTGCAGGGAGCACCTGACTGTATTGCGTGTGATCCCCAGATGAAACCAGCCAAACCTGAAGTCCTAAGTCTTACCCTGAATCAGAAATAAGCATGGCAGTGCATGGCTGTGTTTCATTAAATTGCTGTCTTTGGTTCCCTATAATTTAAGGTAGAGTGAGAAATATATTGTCTTCCCAAGCTACACCCGCAAGTGGACTACACAGGAGGCTGTTGCAGCTGATGGCCTCGGTTCTTTCTCCATCATGGGTGTAAGAGTTCAGAGCTATGTTTTTAAGCAGTTGCCCAAGCACACCTGATGTAGTGCTTTTCCTGTGGTTGTATCTTCCAATGGGACATGGTTTAGCAACATCTGGTAACGGTCAGGGGTGGGAATTTATGCCAACAGGCAGTGTGGGCAACGCAAAGAATTCAATTCACCATGCTTGTATTTACTGCAACATGGTGTGGCTGGAAGACAAGCTACAGGAAAAAATTGTTATCAGGAATGCACCAGAGTGGGAGGTTCAGGGTTCATAAGGCAGGAGGTAACGTGTGATGGCTGTGGACCTGACTAACAGAGGGAGTGAGGAAATGCGGTGAGGGATGAGTGGCACAGAAGCTGGCATTGTGCAGTAGTTATTGGTCTTATCAGTTGTTTTGGATGAGTCCTTCAGGTGTGATGCTGGGCTGTCATGCTCTGCAGTTGCTGACAGGCAGTAGATGCAGTGTGCCTGGTGAGCTTACAGAAACTGCTGTGCTGAGGGTAATTTCTGAGGCTGAAGCACTTGTCTGTCCCAGCTCACGATGCACACAGGTCAGGGCTGGCCTCCCACCTGCAAGAAGACCAGCTTTGGCTGCACCTTTACCTGATGGTCAGTGGATCACAGAGAGAAACCATTTCTTCTCCTCCTCTTGTCCTTGCTGCACACCACCTGTGCATATGTGTGCACCTGCCTATCTGGTCAGAGCTGCTTTTGAAACTCTTTTCCCTAAACATCTTCCCAAATTTTGGTTCCCGGATCAACAAGAAAAGACGTCTGTGCTCATGGTGGGGAAAATAAAGTGAGAGAAGCCTGGTGTATCCCTGCTGCCCTGAACAGGAGGTCTTCTGCAAGTCTTGATACAATGTAGAGCGATGAGTGTAATTTCCAAGGTGGCACAGCCTTACCTCTGCAGTCAGGACATGGAAGCCGTCATAACAGACCAGGGGTGAGAGGCTGCGCCGGCCTTGTTGAGGAATTTTGGATTTGAGGTTGCACCTGGGAGTTGGCACATCCTTCCTTCTCTCACTCAATGTCCATGTCTTCACAACATGGGATGATATCAGCCCATATTTCTGTGTGTTCCAGTAGGAAGCCATGTGCCATGCTTTGAGACTGTCTTTTGAGCACGGAAAGGGAGGGTGTCTCTGAGGATGGAAGGGAAAGCTGTGCAAAATAAGAGAGGTTATACAGGTGATGTCCTTCAGTGAGATCAACTGACAAGGGAATGAAAGCAAAGGGGGGTCCTGAAAATATCTGGGGAGAAAGGCAGCAGGGTTCAGGGAGACCCCAGACAGGTGGGACAGAGAAGAGGGAACCGTCAGCGGTGCTCGTGTGTCAGAAGGCTGGTGTAGTTACAGAGCGGCATCCATGACGAGCTCGCAGTTGCTTTACAGGAGAATGCCTTTGTTCTGGTAAATGAGTTACGACCAGGTAGTTAGATGAAGCATCTCCCTGATCGCTACTGAAACCTCTTTCATCTGTATCATGAAGGCCACGTTGTTTCTTGTCCCTGCTGAAAGCACGGGCAGCAAAACAAGTGGAGAGCCAGCCTGTTCTTTGTGGCAGCTTCGCTGACGTAGATGAACCTCTGAAGTGAAGTGTGTGACATCAGGAAGATGTTTTAATCTGAATTATGCTTGCCCATCTGAGTAACAGGTGCCATTTTCCCCTTTTCATTATCTTGCAGCCAGGGCTGCTGCCAGCATGAGTAAGAAAGGTTTGAGTCACGGGGATGGAGTAGTTCATTTCTTTCCAGAGGCTGTTGTCAGAGACAACCAGGCCCAAATGTCCATCACGGCTATGAATGACGTGTAGATGAATGAGGGGAGAAACCTACTCCTGAGAGAAATAAAGCATCCCTCATGAATAACGCAGAGTGTTGCTTTGCGATTCAAGACGTCTAAAACCTGTTGAACGTTGAATGTGAATGTGAATGAGGCTTAGGCTCTCTGCAGCTACACACTGGCCTGAACGCAAACTATAAATAACTTACCACTGCCACATTTAATTTTTATTTTTCAACACTGACCATGTATTTGGCCTGGTACCAATGCACATCTAGAGACAAACCTCTCCCAGTCTCTGACAGAGCCCAGTGTAGAAAAACACCCTTTGCTTTGCACCACACAGTCTCTGTCGATGCTGCTAAGTAGAGCCAGGACCTGTGTTTTGTAAGACACGGAGGACAGCTGAGATGGCATGGAGAATGCCAGTAACAGCTAAGCCCACGTACCGCTCCAGAGTGGTTCTTAGCTGCAGTGGTCCCTAGCCCAGTGTTAACCTCCATGGGTGGATCAGGCATGGACTTTGCCTGGGACAGTGCTGGTTGGTCCACGGTAAAGCCATGACAGGAGCTGTGATAATGATTTAACAGTGTGGACAATCGTGAGTTGTTGGTGTAATCCATCCCTTGTCCCAGTTCAGTTTGCCTGGAGTAGATAGCGCCTTGCAGTACTGGAGGTGTTTACTATGTAATGCACTGGAAGTATTCGTTGGGTTTTTTTTTTTCCCATTATGTTTTATATTTGTTATGGATTTACTTATTCTGACCAGTCTGCATCATTGCAATAGCATGAAATTGTTTATTGAGACCCTTTTTGCCCCAGAAGCAAAGTGTTATTCAAGACAATTTGTGTTGAAGGACAAGACAGACATTGCAGGCCTGTCTATACCCTGCAGCTGACCGTGGTGCAAAGATCACTGATGTAGATCTACACAAGCTGCTCTGTCCATATGAGGCTATACAGTGCCAGCGATACTTGCTTAGGGTCTGAATGCAAGCATGGCATTTTTGTTGATAAAATGTTTTGTAAAATCATGAGTGACACAAAGGACAGTAGGGAATGATTGTTCCTGGTCTCTTCCATAGAGGAGATGGGGACATCAGGTGATAGATATGGGAGAGAAGGAAAGAAGCGATGGTGATGTTTTTAAAGAATACATGGTTGATCTATGGACCTTCTTGCCACAGTATGTTGCAGGTGCTAAAAAGTTTATACACGTTCAAGGGACAACGCCCAAGTTCGTAGAAGAGAAATCCGTTGTGTGTTACTAAAACCAGTGAAATGATATGTGGCTTAGGAAATCCCTGAGCTCCAAAGGATAAAGTTGGGTACATGAATACTTGGGGGAAATGTCACATATAATTCTACCATTCCGGTACTCTTCTCCTGCCATCCGCTTGTGGTCGCTGTTGGATTCAGGGTAGCTGTGCACTGTGTTCCACTGCACACTACGGTTGTGGCCTGGTACCCTAGCACAATGTCCCTTTAGAAGTGAGAAAAAGCTATTTGGGTTGTCCCGAATGGACCTCACATATATTGTAATGAAGAGTTTCTCTCTGTATCTCATCTGAAAGGGTGGAAAAATAAGCTTTGAAGGAGGCTGAGTGGGTTTTCCCCAGACTTTCATAGCTACACTCTGGCAAACAAGAAAATAGTATTCCCTGTTTTTCTAGAATTACATATAGATGCACATGGTCTTTAAGACTTTTCCACCGGAGAATGGACAAGGTCTGGAAAAGTCAAAGGCAGGGAAGACTTCATCAGAGTACTCATTTGGTGTCAATGCTTATGGACTGACTCTTTTCCTCCCTTGCCTTCACCTTCCTCCAGTTCATAGAATCATAGAATCGTAGAATGGTTTGGGTTGGAAGGGACCTTAAAGATCCAACCTGGCCTTGAACACTTCCAGGGATGGGACATCCACAGCTTTTCTGGGCAACTTGTTCCAGTGCCTCACCACTGTCATAATGAAAAATTTCTTCCTAATATCTATTCTAAATCTACCCTCTTCCATTTTAAAAGCCTTCCCCCTTGTCCTATCCCTGCATGCTCTTGTAAAAAGTCCCTCTCCAGTTCTGCTTGATATCTGTCACCCAACTCATCCATAACTGGGAGGAGATGGCTTTTGTGGTGCATTGTTGCTCTGCAGTCCAGAATTGGAATAACACTGTGAGACATGACGTTTCTTCATGCCAAACTATTCTTCTTGGTGCCAACCCAGATGAGCTCTGTATTGAAAGCCTAAGCAGCTGGGAGGGATTATGAAAGAGAGAGAGAGAGAGTACTAATGACATCACTTCCAATCAAGGTGAAAGTTATTTAGACTGTCCTTGATCATTGAAATTACATCTTATGAAATACCAGATAGATCTGCCTGCTGTGGTCATATTGCTGTACCGTGGGACCTCAGCAAACTGGTTAGTACACTAGAGTAGTGTAGGTAGTATTTACCTTGGTGTGGTCCAATGTAAAGCTCCATATATACCTTTCTCACTGTTATCCTGGCCCCTTGGCTTGTTAGGGAATGCATTTGCTATGCCTAATTTTAAGGTTTTCTATTTGATGTTTCTTCTTCATCATAGGAGAGTGATAAATACCAGTGTCACGATTGACCTATTCATCTTTAAGCCTTGTGTTTCTTATGGTTCACGTGGAGACGTCTCTTTATACTCTGGTAAAGGGCCGTGGCATTCATGTAGAGGAAGTTGGGCTGAATTTTGATAGCTGAAATCTGCTACCAAAGCAGTTGCTTCTGCTTCTGCCTTTACTTTACAAAAGTAAAACCCAACAAGTTGGGGACTAACCCTTTGCGCTGCAGAGGGCTATTTCCCGGCGTTAATGATCCTCTGTGCCCCTCTTCCTCTGGCAATTACTGACCTTCAAATTTTTCCTAGAGCCAGCTCTGATGTTAAGACAACAGTGGTTTGTTTTAAATTTGCGATTTACTGAATTTCAGAGAACGTGCACTGCTGGAGTTTGCTTTTCATGCATTGCTGTCTATATTGCTGGATAGATTCTGTAATGCTCAAGTAATGAAGAGTTAAGTCTTTCTTTGGTATATTTTGAAACCCCTCATTTCAGAGTGCTGAAGGCAATGACTAAGGTGCCTATTCCTTAAAGCCATGTTGCACTGGAGAAATATATGACTCTGATCCCCTATATATGAATCTATTTGTAAAGTCTTATTCCAGCTTCATGAATAAAGTCCTTTCTTTACCCCAGCTTCATGGTGAAAATACAGTAAAAGACATTTATCTGATATTGTGGAAAGTGAGTATGACATGGGGCAGAATAGAAATCAGAATTCCTGGGTATTCTGTCTACCTGTGTGAATTGGAGAGAAATTATAGCCTGCTGGTGTCTGTGCTTTCCGATCTGTAAGACAGGGATATGGATATATTCCTACCTTATGGGAAAGCTGTGAGTCCCAAGTTAATGACAAAGTCTGTGACAAATCATAGAAATTCAATTGTGAAATAGTGTGTAAGCATATAATATTAATGTTTTATAATCTCCCTAAACTGTCTCTGTGGATATCTTTAGTGAGAGGGATATAGTGATATCAAAAGAAATCTTTTTTCACCCCAACCATTTTCTTTAAAACCCAAAGTGAAAGCTGTTTCCACCAACTGCCATCTCTGCAACCATCTGGAAAATCACATTTTCTGAAGCTTTCCTTCTCTTTATCAGCTGTAACTAAAGCTATAAAATGGGAAGATGTCCCTGGTTTAATTAACACCCCTGTAGTTCAAAAGCTGATCTTAGTAATGAGAGGCAATTATAGCCTTTATTGAGGGACAGTCAGGTGGAACAAACCTAGCATCAATCTATTGAAGAAACTTCCCTTTCCAGGTAATTTGGAAACTGCTTTATATAATGAACAGACTACCTGGCCCAATACAACAGGTGAATCGCCTTGTTTTGTAACCTGAAAAGAACTTCCTATTTTGAGTTATCTACTTCTTTTGTAACCTGTTTTTTACATCCCATCTGTCTGCCAACAACTAACTGAGCTAAGGAAATACCTGTTGCTTTTTGGAGGGCATTATTGCTGGTTTTCTCCTTTTATTTTCCTTGTTTACTCTTGCTTTTCGTTTTGAAGGTTGCCTGGTGTTCATATTTTTGTTGTAGCAAAGCTGCAGACTCCATGGTGAGTACACATCCTGAGGGCTATGCAGAGTTCTGGTTTCTGCACCTCAAAAATGATGTGGTAAAGCTAGAGTAGGTCCAGAGAAGGACATTGAAATGATCAAGGGAATGTGATTTCTGCTATATGAGCTAAAAAGGCTGTGGAACCAGTTCACACAGGAGAAAACTGAGAGCAGAGATAAAGCTGAGTTTAGCTGAAGTCATGAAGGTGATAGATAAGGTACATGTAGATCTTTAATACTAGACCTAAGGGGTACTAGGTGAAACAAGATCTGCTTGAAATTATGATGTACGTTTCTAAACAGCAAACAATGAGCTTCTGAAATCTGTTGCCACAGGAGATTGAGGAGGTGGGCAGTGTCAACAATTTCAAAAAAAGGATTAGACAAATTCAGAGCTGCAGATCCATGACTTGAGTCTAAAGGTGATGGGCAGAGCTGAGGCAGCACGAGGGGAATGGTCCTGCTTCAGCAGCGTACCTCAGGTGCAGTCTGGCCTCCAGCTTCTGATCTGTAAGAGCGTGGGTCTGCTGTGTGCCCCATGTTTCTTCTGCCAGCCCTCTATGGATATCCAAATTTCTCGGAGGTCTCAAATAATGCTAGATGCTTCTTTCTGGAAAACTGATTTAAACCCTCAGTGTCTGCAATGCAGGCACCTGTACTGGAACCAGTCACTGAAGGTGGAGTTCTACTCATTAGTAAGATGCCTGCATTGGGCTGTTTGCAGCTATATGTCTACCTGGGCAGTAGGTGTCTAAATTCTTCTGCAGTCAACAGATGTTTATAGTCAGACTAGTGGGGACCTAATGAATGTCATTTTGTCTTGCCATAAGGTAGACTTGGGGTGGTCAGTTAAATAACTCACTACTGCCTGTTTTCATTAAATCTTTCTTGACTATAACGGGAGCTTGGATACCTGGCACACACATAAATACCAAAATGTAGGTATATTAATCTTTACCTGAGTTCTGCCCCAAGATTTCTATTATAATAAGTGTGGAGAAATAGGTATCTCCTAAGAATAACTCACTGACCTGGTTTAGACACCTGGGTGTAGATGCGAGGAACTGCACTTGTGAAATGCATTTTTCTATTCATTGACTTTAAGAGGAGTCTAGATAGTGGTACCCACATGGTCAATACACACCATACCCAGGTGAGTCCCAGCCGTCCCATTTTGAAGACTTTGGTACTGTCACTTAGAATCTCAGCTGTAAGAAATTTAGATTTTTAAAGCAGTGTGATGACAAAAAGTGAAATTATAATTTCAAAACAGTTGTGTTGCCTCCCCTTATGGTTTGATTTAGAATAAAGGCTTAGCCACAATTTTACCATCTGTAAACTATGGTGTGAAAAGTGCTACATCCTCTGTCCTGGATTAGTTTAACATCCTGATGAAATTACCTCTGCCAGACTAGCTATAAAAACTTTAAAACTATAAAACCAGCTGGTAAGTTGTTTATTCTTCTATAATTATCCTGGACTGCATCCTCAGCAGTGTGGCCAGAAGATTGAGGGAGGTGATTCTGCCCCTCTACTCTGCTCTGGTGAGACCCCACCTACAGTGCTGCATCCAGCTCTGGAGCCCCCAACATAAGAAGGACATGGACCTGTTGGAGTGGGTCCAGAGGAGGCCACGAAGATGATCCGAGGGCTAGAGCACCTCTGCTGTGAGGACAGGCTGAGAGAGTTGGGGTTGTTCAGCCTGGAAAAGAGAAGGCTCTTGGTAGACCTTATTGTGGCCTTTCGGTACTTAAAGGGGGTCTACAGGAAAGATGGGGACAAACTTTTTAGTAGTGCCTGTTGCGATAGGACAAGGGGTAATGTTTTTTAAACTAAAACTGTTTTTAGTAACGGTAATGATTTTTAACCTAAACTAAACTACTAATGGTAACGGTTTTTAACCTAAAGGACTGAAAATGTAGACTAGATATAAGTAAGAAATTTTTCACAATGAGAGTGGTGAAACACTGGCCCAGGTTGCCCAGAGAGGTGGTAGATGCCCCATCCCTGGAAACATTCAAGGTCAGGTTGGGCAGGGCTCTGAGCAACCTGATCTAGTTGAAGATGTCCCTGCTCATTGCAGAGGGGTTAGACTAGATGGCCTTTAAAGGTCCCATCCAACCCAAACTGTTCTATGATTCTAATTAAAGATAGAGCAGGAATTAAATCCCTAAAGGCCTACGGTGTTCCAGCAGTGAGTGGCATAGGGTGTCTAGGAGAAAGGTTTGTTTAGTATGGAAGACTTTGTAAAGGAATTCCTTTGTTTGGTGGGTCTGTGGATGTTGTTAACTCCATGCTGCCAGCAGACACATAATTTGGATGCCATCAGTGTTCTCTGGTTTTGGGACAGGGCAACACCAACTCCTCTCAAAAATGCTATGGAAAATTCCACCTATTTCCAAAGTGTCCAGTATTGCATGTGATCCAGGATGGATGTGAAATTTCTTTAGCGAATGAATGTGATATAATCTTGTTTAGGAGAGTGCACAGTTCTTTGAAGTAGGATGGATTGCCCATTCTTTCATCTTTCCCATTCCTGTGTGTACAACTTTGTTGTTCTGTGTCTTATTTTCTTTGGTTATGGGGCATAGGCCAGGAGATAGGAAGATTGTGTGACTGCAATGTTCCTGTAGCCTTGGATCTCACTGCAGCATCAGAGTCTCTCTGATTCATGTGGCTTGTGTGAAAGCGGGACTGTGGTCATCACGTGCCTTGCTGACTGTTGTGTTTTTTCATTCCCTCTCCCAGGTTATGGACATGCTGCCCCAGGGACAGATGCAGGGAAGGCCTTTTGCATGTTCTATGCGGTCCTGGGGATCCCACTGACACTCGTCATGTTCCAGAGCTTGGGCGAGCGCATGAACACCTTCGTCAAGTACCTCTTGAAACGCATCAAAAAGTGCTGTGGAATGAGGAGCACCGAGGTCTCCATGGAAAACATGGTCACTGTGGGTTTCTTCTCCTGCATGGGAACACTCTGCATTGGAGCAGCAGCCTTTTCCCAGTATGAGGAATGGAGCTTTTTCCATGCTTACTATTACTGCTTTATAACATTGACTACGATAGGGTTTGGAGACTACGTGGCCCTGCAGACCAAAGGGGCCCTTCAAAAGAAGCCTCTCTACGTGGCTTTTAGCTTTATGTACATTCTAGTGGGGTTGACAGTCATTGGGGCATTTCTAAATCTGGTTGTTCTCAGGTTCTTAACCATGAACAGCGAGGACGAGAGGCGGGATGCTGAGGAACGGGCGTCCCTGGCAGGGAACCGCAACAGCATGATTATCCACATCCAAGAGGACTCCCAGCATGGTCGGCCACGGTACAAGGCCGAAGTAACAGACCTTCAGTCAGTTTGTTCCTGCATGTGTTACAGGTCCCACGAGTACACCAGCCGGGTGGTGTCCCACCAAAATTCATTCAGCTCAAAGCTGAACCCCCAGTACTTTCACTCCATCTCTTACAAGATAGAGGAGATCTCACCAAGCACATTAAAAAACAGCCTTTTCCCATCTCCTGTCAGCTCCATCTCACCTGGGTTGCACAGCTTTACAGATAACCACAGGCTGATGAAAAGGCGAAAGTCCATTTAAAGGGATTTGTCTTCTTTTGCTTTACTTGTTTTCCCCAGTTCTTATCCGTTGTTTTGGGTTTTTTGTTCCCTGAGTGAGACGGAGCGAGGCCCAAGGGAGTAGAGAAAGCCAGTCCTCCTCCGAGACTCAGCTCTTGAGCATGAAGCATGGATTATTACTGTTCCAGCAAAGTATGCCTTACATTACCCCTCGGTGGATGTCAGAGGATTCAAGGTGACGTGAAGTGGGTACCAAATCCAAAGTTGCACACACAGCTGGGAGCCTTCATGTGCCGCTGGCACTCCTGACCTAATAAACTATTTTCCTCACGAGCAGGTTGCAGTGTGCGTGCGTGTGTGTGTGTTGGGTGTGTGTGCATATGTGTGTGCGCGTGCAATTCCACAACTAGTGCCATGTGACAAAAATTAAAGCATCAGGTATTTTTTTTTTTTTTCCCTTGAAGCAATTGTGTTCCAGCCTGCTTTTAACTTTTAGATTGCTTCCAAAAGGAACGGGGAGGGTGGGAGGGGAGCCAATTTTTTTTTTCATTTCTTTTGCCAAGACAAGCATGCGCCATAAGCAGTCAATATACCAGGTGTATCATGATAAATTTTTTACTGCTAGATTTTAGATTGTATTAACATTAAAAAAAGGCAGGAAAAGATGGATCATTTTAGCTTGCCAGTTCAAAATTAAAAAAAAAAAAATAAAATAAAGCATGCACTTTGTAAAACTGGTATGCGTAATAAAAACACAAGAAAAACTAGCAATGGAATTAATAATCAAAAGCAAATAATCCTATTGATTTAACTATATTTACTTTTATAATTTTCAACTGTTCCAACAATTTTCAAGTGGAATTTTTAAGAGAAATTGGGAGAATTGTTGGAACTAAAGAGTGTATTTTATTATTTTTATTTTATTTATATTATTATTATTATTATTATTATTATTATTATTATTATTATTATTATTATTATTATTATTATTATTTTGTGCAGCAATTACCTGCATGAATAGGAATTATATTTTTTGGAATGCTTGGATTAGGATGGGTATAAATAGGTGGATGTATATTTTTTCTTATATAATAGTGACAGGGCATTCCTTGTTTTAAATAAAAAAATAAAGATGATTGTCTCTAAATGCTTTTGATTTGTAAATAATGGAAAGCCTTTGTTGGTCTCAGGAAGAATTCAAGGGACAGTATCTTGTGTTTGGCTCACTGGGAACTTGTGAGATTAGATGTGATATTGCTTTTTTGCGAGGCAGAAAGGCAAAATGCATTAAGCAGTAATGGGCAAAAGCAGTTTTACTCCAGTGTTCAGAGGGTAACACTGGGAGTGATTGCGTTGGCAAGTCGTAGTGGAGGATGTTGAGACCATGTCGTGGAGTTGTTCCTTGGAGATTGTCCATCTCTCGGTTGTTCATCTGGACCAAATAGACTTTACAGAACCTAATTAGAGGCCTAATCCAGCTCCCTTTTAAGACAATAGGAATTTGCAATGATTACATGGGATTTAGCGCTTTTGGGAGATTTATCTTTGATTTCACAGGGGTAGGACTGGGAGTTTTATAAACCTGCACCTTTGTCTCTTATTTAATCCTATCTTTTAAATCGCCTTCCGTGTTAACTTGCCATACAAAACCCATCTTTTTTTGGCACTAATCACCTCCTGCTGATTCTACTATTTTGTGCTCTCGGTGTAAAAGCAATAATCCTTTTTTTTTTTCCCCTTAAACTAGATGGTGTATTTTTGTACAAGCCCCAGCTCTGAGCTCCGTGTGCTGATGGATGTTGATACCCTTTCAAAGAGGCATCTACAAAAAGCATTAATAGGGAGAAATGAGGAATGC
>NW_009649075.1:2453806-2575575 GCF_000708025.1 Charadrius vociferus
GGAATGCCGTTCCTCCTCTGTACTCTTCTCCCTGGCTTTAAATTATTAGCTATATCAAATATGCTCATGTTCTCTTAATTTCCATACCTGTGTTTCAACAATTAAATGAAAAGCAAGTATCCATGACTTTAACTCCCCTATTCAGCTTCCTTTGGGATTATAAATTGCTGTAGCATGAAAAGCTCCTTTAAGATTAGCAAAGAAATAACTTGGGATTCTTAATGAGGATGGATGAGGACAGACTCTTTCAGTCTAATATGTGGGGGGTAACATCCTTCAGCACAGTAGGAGAGCATGCTGGATGCATTAATGATATCATGGTACCATGTCCTAAGGCAAATGCTGATGGCAGAAGTATTGAAGCAAGCATAGCGAGAAAAGCAGTTTCAGGATGTGTTACAACAGCTCAGTGATTGCCACTTAGAAGCTGGTTTCCGCGAGGGTGGCCCATAGGGTTCACAGTGCTGTCCAAACTCACTTTCGTAGACTTTGCTTGTGGCATCCCAGCAGTGCAAATGAATGTAGGTTTCTTTTCCTGCTAAGGAGATAAGAAGAAGTATGCCTGGAGTATAGACATCGATATCGGGTACAACAACACTGGGTATATTTGACACTGGAGAAAAGCAGGAAAGGTTTGGGGTTTTGCGGAACTCAAGTGAGAATCTCTCTGCCTAGCAAAGGAGAACTTTGGTAACAGGACTTTTAGCAAAAAATTTAAACAGTTTTGTGAAAAAAACTAACATCACATAAAATATTGATTAGCCTTTTCCTTTTATTGCCTTTAAGAAAAGAGGAAAATTCTATTTCTGCTGCATATAAAAATAATCTTTAAATGTTGTATAAATCATGTTGAACTCCAGAAGTTCAAAGCTGTTACATACTCTAGTTGATTTGTTGCTAAGTCTTCCCTCTGGAACCATAACTGAAGAGTAAATTTTAATACATGGGGTATTTAACCAGGGGAACAACTTACCTCGTCATGTCATGGGTTATCTGCCATTTAGAGTCTTTGCATTAAAACTCAATGACTTTATAAAAGCTCTGCTTTAGCTTAGTCGAAGTATATGGATGTGGTTGAAGAAATCTGTGTATGTTGATCTGAAGGAGCCAGAGTAGATGTCCATAGCGACATTTTAAGTCTAAAAGCTGTAATGAGCGTGTATGTGGGAAACTGTTTTGCTAAAATGTATCTGCATTCCTTAGGATTTTAAAATATGTTTATTTATTTTAATTTTCTGCTGGAAGAACCTGCAGTTCTGTCCAATCTATATTTTTGTTACACATGAGATTTTAAAGTGGCAAGATATTTCCTTCGCAAGCCTGCATGCATTCAGGCGTTTTCCTGAGCTCTTGCAGGACCGTGCTTTGCGAGCAGCCGCAACTGCCAGAACTCTGATGTGTACACATCAGTACCACACCAGGGACAATATGCCTCTCTCTTTTGTTGTTTTTGTGGTTCTTGAGTGGGCTGCCTGGAACTGGAATGGACAGTATCATGAAAGAGGAGCTTTTTTCCAAGGTTAATCCCAGCTTCTCAGTTGCATGTGAAAAATCAGTCGGTGAAAGGTGAGCCGATTTTTGTCTGCTCTGTCTCTGACTTCTTATTAGTCTACATGAATACCGGTTTTCTTCCCACGACACTGCTTTTCACAGAATATTTTCCCTGGCACATTATTAGGTTTATTCCACTTAAGACATTATTTCTTTCAGTTAAACCTCTCTTGCTTGCTGCTCACTCTTTTGAAATTCAGCTAGAGGCAGGTAGTAGTGACGCTGCTTATGACAAGACATCCTAATATCCAAAATACCTAACCTGTGTTTCCGTAGCACGCAGGTGTCTGCTATCACTTTGTGATGCACTCTCAGTCCCTGGAGTCTCATTTCCCCTACCCTTCCCTATTATTAAGCATTAGAAATAATAATAATAAATCAGATTAGTCTATTTATGTCACACTAATGTGCTCTTCATCAAAACAACACAAATTTAGCTCCCTGCTGTCGAGTTTGATTATATAACAACCCCATTATCCTATCATATTTTGTATTATCATCAAAGGGAAAAATCAGTTTGATCAGTGAAGCACCAAAATAGCTTTTACTGAGCATGCTGTGATATGGAAACGAAAGGGGAAACTTATTAGAACAATGCAGGCACAACTCTCCGCTTGGTCTTCATGATGGCGTAAGGAAGATCCTGACTGATCTAACTGGGGCTGCTTTGCCAGAACTTTGTACATGTATCTTCTTTACAGGAATGACTGTAATGGTTCAGCTGTAGAAGGGGTGTTTGGATGCTACTTCAAGGGTTCAAAGTAGCTTCTTGGTTGTTAATGAATGGAGAAGGTGTTCAGTGGCCTTCAGCAGTAGACTTCTGTTTGAACTCCTCTGTAACGCCTCATGGGGACAAAATCAGCAACATTATAAAACAAAAGAAGAGAGGGAAGTGACCAAGCTAATCTACAGTATTGTAGGTTGTCTCATTAGTTTCCCAGTGCTTCAATCGAAGAAATGCCAGGGCAGTAATCAAGATTATTGCGAATCAAATCTGAGCAAGGTAATTTCTTGTTTTTTCTGACATATTTGAAAGCTTTTGTTGGGGAAAAAATAATAATTTGTTGCTAAAAGCCTAAAAAAGAGTGGTCAGTGGAACCAAGATGGAGAATGAAAATGTTCTAGAAGGATTTGGTGTGTGCAGACCAGGGGGCAGGGGCTTGGATGGAAGTAGCTTTCAGCTGAATTTTATGTCCTCATTTAGCATGTAATATTCCTGTTAATATTAGGATCTAATTAAGACAGTAATTTAGTATCTTTATGAGGAAACCAGACCAAAGAGATGTGTTGGAGTGTGTCCATTACACTAGTTATGGACTTTTTAATGCATATTTCAACACAATACTATTATTGACTGGAATATTGCACAAATTACAATGAGAATCACACCACCATTACTTTCATCAACTAAAGATGCATAACACAGAACTGAAAAAGAAGTATTGCCTTTCTGACCAACCTGCCTGTCATCTGACTTTAATATCAAACTTTATTTTGGGAACATCAGCAAGGTAGAATGTATGAAAAGGATTTGCCATCATAACAATACACCAAAGCTGCAACAAATGGAATAATGACGATGGACACAGAGAAACTGATTACAGATGTAAGGTGCTGTGGGACTCTTATGCTAGTTAATCTGAGCTCAGAGGCTGAATTAAAACCATGAAAACTGATGGTACCCTTTGCCAAAATGTAGTTTGCAATTATTTAAGATGCAGATAATGGACATGGCAAAGGAACTTTCATCCAAAAAAAGTAGCAGGAGGGCAAAAACAAAGCTGGAAAGAAAAAAAACTGTTCTCAACAACAGGACTGGTTGTGTTATTCCCAGTTCAAACCACCGTCAGGTGACACCGAAGACTGTTGTGCGTTGATCTGGGAGACTGACTGTCCTTTGCTCAGTCAAGGTCTACGCCACAGTGTTTCACTGATTACTGCTGATAAGGACATTCAGGGAGTACCTGATTCTCCAGTCAGGTTTTTGCTCCCCTCATCATTGAAACCAGGATTTTATTCAGCCAGCCCATCCTGAGCAGTGCTGGTCCCTGTGATGTATTATGTTAGTGATGCTATTTCCCAACTGCAAGGGTTCAGTAGGATGTAAGCAAACCCTTTCCTTCTCTAAAACCTGGAGTGCCAGAACCTTCCTCTGAAGCCAGTGGACACTTTGCTAAAGCTAAAATTGTTCAGACCGGCCCTAATCTTTCATTTAATAGGAAATTGTTCGGTGATTGTTATTATTTTTTTCCTTTTCCCCAAAGAGGCTTCTCCAAAGCCCCTGACTGATTCTCAGTCAAACCATATTATCTTTGCACAAATTCCCAAGTCATATACATGTACACATCAGTGTTCCTTTGAGGGGAAAATCCAACATAAAGCTTCAAATTGAGGAGCTTTCAACATTTGTGTCCCCGTTACACTGGGAACTCCACAAAGCTTCTCCTTGTGTGTGCTGGAGAATGCAGACATGGGAAATGCATGATGGTTGGGTTTGCACAAAACCTAGGTGGATGTATGGCTGCTGAGCTGGCTTTTGTCGGACTATTTTCTGAAGTTGGTGGGTTTATATTGTTGTGAATTGATAAGCTACAGAGAAATCAAAACACTGTAAGGCTATTGTTTTCTCACACGGATTTCCAGTATGGTAACCTAACCGATTTGGGTGCAGCACAACGAGTCCTGGTTTATACTCCTTTACCAAAACTGGAATGTGAGCCTTTTTCTATTTACTGCTAGATACTATATCAGTGTCTCCAACTACTGCTTACCACGAAAAAACTTTTCTAAACCTAATGGAGAACAGAAAGACCTAAAGACAACAGTTGACCTGTATAATTTATGCAACTGTATTTTGCTTCATGGAATCCAGTCATCCAAAGCTGCCTGCTAATTTTAGGCTGGAAATACCATCCTTGGATAGTATTCTTCCTTCATGTGTCTCTCCATCTGTGAATATTGTAATTAATAAATATCCCAAAGCCCTCCCTCACCTTGCTTTCTGACAATGTAAGGAGTGCTGACATACATTAACACCGGGGGGGGAAGGGGAAAGGGAAAAAGACAGATTAGTGCTGCAATTTTATTGGTAATTAATATTCACAGTTCCAAGCTGTGCCGTCTTTTAGTTCACTTTGAGAAATGCAGAGCAAACAGCAGCATGATAACATTTATCATAGCTGGCTAATTCACAAGTGGAGCTAGCAAATATAATAATTGAAACTATGCTCTATAATGCATCTTCCTCACGCATGAGTTCTGATACCACTGGCCTGGCTTTGATTCATTGTTTATCTGGTCTGGGGAACAGCTTGCAGTAATTGCTGTATCCAGAGCACTATACGTGAGGCTACAAGAGAGATCCGTTTCACAGACAGCGGCCCTCCGGCTTTCTCCATATGCCCTCCCCCCTTTCCTACCCAGACATTAACTCATTAGCTTGCCATTTCATAGACGTATGTTCAGACCCAAGATCACCACACTCTGTACTTCCCCCCCCCCATCTATTAATGAAAAGCATTATGCTACAGAACTGCACCCTGGGGAAGGAAATGTTCCACTCTAATTACTACTGACAAAAGAAATCTACAGATTGATTAAAAACAATATGCAGGGAATCAAATAGGAAATGCAAAGTGCATGAACCTGCACGGGTGCGATCCACTTCTTCCCTAGCCGGGATGCAATGCATTAGCCTTTGAGGAGAATTTGGGAGTGTATGTGTTTGGGGGAAGGCCATCAGGAGAAAAGGCAGCACAAATGACATGAGCAGGCAGAGACACAGTGGTTTCTCTCATTGTAGATCACTGGTAAGGTCTGCAGTGTGGTTTGAAATTAAGGAAGAGCCATGGGTCTTCTTGGTTTAGTCTATTTGCTAGTCATCTGCCAGCATCATCCCAATCAGGAATGGCAGGAGGTGTGGGAAGGATGGACCATGGCTGGTGGAGTGGATTGTCATTGGTGAGATCAGATTACTGATGCTGATGTCGAGCAGGAAGCAGGGAAAATTGTGTCTTCTATACCATCTTGCCTCTACTATTACTTGGAAGAGACCAGTTACACCATCTCTCCTATTGCCTGCAGCAAATCCGTCCTGTGGCTTAGAAAGACCTGCATTGTGGTATCCTTGCCCATCTTTGATAGCATCTCCCCAGAGCTGTGCCATAGAAATGTGCGGGAAATGCTGAGCTTCTCCAGCTGGGTTCAGGAGGTGACAACACAGCAAAAAAATCTCCTCATATTGACTGTGTTTGGACAGTTTCTACATGTCAAAATGTAATCAAAATTGACCTTTAGAGAAATAACATTAATTCAGTATTGCTGGCTCTCTGTACAGCACGGGTACGCAGCTCCTTAATCATAATTATTGTTAAGAGGCTAATTAATCTGATAACAGTATTTAATTAGATTAGCTAAAGTAGAGTGTGTAAATGATTTTGGCCTCCCAGAGTCTGAAATTGCAAGCCTACAAAATGATTTCCAGAAGGCCTGTTTGGTAATATCACTGCTGACATGGGGGTCGTGCCATGGCTGTCCTATTGACAAGCATCATCTTGGCATGTTGACTGGAGCTGGTCATGGGAGTATCTGGGGAAAAGATTTTAGCTCAGATCCAATATATGGAGCGAGGCTCTTAATTCCCACTGAAATGAATAGGTGCTTAAATGTCTTTGTGGAGATGGGCTTTGGGCCTGATTTTGTCCACTTTTCTGTTTTTTCAAGGGCAAGAACCAGTGTTGTCTCTTAGAGATATGGGATGATGCAGATGGATGAGCAGGGCGCTGTACTTCAGGATGGAACATGGTTCTGTTACCCATTTCGTGCAATGGCCAAAGTGTCTCAGCTGTGCTGTCTGGGATAGATTATCCTTCTAGGAGGAAGGGTTCCTGGATACATGACCAAACGTGTTTGGACCACCTGAGGAATGGGGAAGATACAGTTGAGTTTCTGTGTAACAAGCTGGATTGATGAGAACACTGATGCTATGGTGTACCCTTTTCCCAAACCCTCTCTGAGCAAGGTTAAAAAAAGGCAGAGCAAAAGATTGGATTTCTTCCTGGCCCCTGGGTGAGGGTGATGAAGGACAGCGCTGATTTCTAACTTTCTAACTGGGCAAGAGCTCAGGATAGCATTCTCCTTAGGAACCAAGACAAGGAACTTCGGTGACAGAGCCTTCAGATAGCTCCACAGCTGTTTCTTCTAATTTTTCATTTAAATACCTAGCGCAGTCCTCTGATCTCTCTGATTTGAAGCTCTTCTTCTGAGCACCCCTTCTGAATGGCAATGTGGGTAGACTGGAGTTTCTTCATGCTTGCATGGGCATGCATGCAGCACTGGGCACATCTCATTATTTTCTTTGTGCCAGTTATCCAAATGGATCTGTGGGGAAGCTCACAGCTATTCATCATGGTTGTGGCCACCAGAACCTGGCCAAATTCTTCTGGTTGCTCTGGCAGCTGTCATTTTGCCAAAAGATTGGCCAAGTGCAACACAGGAGCAAAGACATATACGTGAGATCCATTTAGCAATGCACAGTTAGCTGTTATGGGGTTTTTTTGATCTTCACTGTTCATTCCTTTCATCTTCTTCAGCATCTAAGCCCCAGTCGCTCTATGGTGACTTATTTGTCTCTGTGACTTCTCTTTTTTTGAAGAATTCCTTACTGTCACACACATTTTCCAGAAAAGATGGATGCCATATTGCCCCTTTTTAGCCTATCTTTTCAATTCCCAACATGGAGAGATACTGCAGTCAGAAGCAGCAGTAGGAAATTCCTTTTCATCATTGATACTGTGCCCTTTTTATTCTCCTGGGAAGATTAGTACAGCAGAGTCTGCTGTGGTCACCACTGACCAACACAACTGGTATGCTCAACACAACTTTGTGATCTTCTTATGCCAGTTTACCTCCTTTTCGACTGCTCAGCTGCATTTACATTGTGGCAGATACTTTCTGTATAAGTTGTTAGCGCAGGAATATTATTCAGATATTGGAGGACATGTATACTACCTGCATAACATGAGAGGCATCCCAGTGTCCAAGTTACAACAGGTTTAAGACTGTTAATCTAGCGGTTGGCTTTATTAAGTCATTTTCTGGGTGCCACTCTGAGCACTGCTCTTTTGGACTTCAACATTAACAAATTTGGTTAAGCCACATAAAGTTAGTTTGGGTGTAAGTACTGTTGGGTTGACCCTGTATGAAAAAAAGTCTAGTATATGCTTCAGAAAGAGTCCTGTCTACTACAAACCTTTTTAACAACTAACTAATAAGCAGAAATTATGAGACACTGCCTCATTCTTTATAATGCAAAACTAATCTGTTTTTCTTTTACAGAATGTAAATTTCCTATAATATGCCATACAACCAATAATCCATCTGTTCCTTTTTTTGCGAGGTCAGGAGTGAACTGTGGAAGAAAAAAAAAATTTCTTTTTCCTCTTCCCTTGACTTGTTAAGATTTGTGTGGCTGTTTGTTGCCATTGAGGAGTATTGACTAAAACCTTTGATCCTAATGATATGATGGCAAAGGAAATTATTTGGAGCTGGATAGGTCAATGAGGAATGGGAGGGGGGCTTAAAAGTTGTTTCCAGTAGGCCAAAAGAATGTAGATACTGTCTCTTCAAGGTGCAATTTCTTACTTCAACAAACTGTTCATCTACGAGAAACAGGGATAAAAGTGTTCAATTTGGGACCTAAGGAGTTTATATGGAAATTCTTGGATTTCTTCCAAACACACATACATGTTGAAATTAAATTGTGATTCCTACTTTGGAGACTGAGCCTTCCTGCTCAGACAGAAGCGTGTGTGTATGTGTGTGTTTGTGAGTGTGTGTTGATGCTATGTCTCTTTTGGATCTCTTGACACTTTTTGGTGCATTTTTGTACTTCTCTGAATGTGCATATGCGGACTTACCGATGGTGTATTGACGGCATTCTAAAGGCCCTAAACAGCCTGAGATAGAGCAAAACTCTCTAAATTTCTACCCCGGTTCATACATTTTCTGTGCAGCACACAGAGCGTTAGGAGCGCGATCATCTAGAAAGAGGAGCTGCTTGGCTGTGGAGACTGCACTGGGAATTTACCTCCTGGAAGCTGTTTTCTCTGCTCATTTCAGACCTCTAACTTCAACATTGTTGTTGAGCTGGTCCTAGCAAAGGACAAAGAGCAGGTCATAAGAATCAAGATGCGATTTGTTAAACCAGTGATAACTTGATTATAAAGAACCAAATTAAAGACTCTTTTGTGTTTTAATTTCTCTTTCTGGCCTTCTCCTTAATGGGAGAGGAAGCCTTCACACATGGCCTTAGAATGCCGTACTGGAGTTAGAATGCAACAACAGTCAAATGAAAATAAGATGTATTGCAGCTTACATAAAGAATGAAAACTGTATCACACAAATGTTTACAAGTCCAAGTAGACAGCGAACCCCTGTACAATATGTAATTTATGCAAGGGATTGCATCTTTCTTTTGTAATGAATGCACTAAGCAACCCTGTATATATTTTACAATGTCTTTACAGAGAAAAAAAAAAGAATCATTTACTGTAGTGTTGTAAAATAATGCACTTTTCTAATTTTTTCATTAAAAATCCTATGGCACGTTTTCAAATGTATATTGTTTCTTTTATATTGAATGTGGAAATGTTAACTTCCTGTAAAATTGCACTACAGAAGTAAAATCCACTGATGGAACTTATTTTGTTAAAGAAAAGTCCCTTGACAACCAACAGATGTTTATGATTATACGATATGTATGTGTGTGCATATATGTGTATATAGTGTATATGTAATGTATATATATGTATATGCACACACACATGTATCTAGTGATATGTGTATATATATAAAATGATATAGGTCCAGATTTATATATGATTGTATTAATATAATATCTATAGATTAATAGATATATAGATATGTATATATATTCATACATACACACAAGAATCACAATGTACAAACCCAGAAAGGATTACTCATTAAATTTAAGGGGGTTGGGGGGGAGAAAGATGTCATATACAGAAGATATTTTGCATTGCAATAAAAGCTTTTTTGACAAAAGTACGTGCAGAGTGAAGTATGAACCTTCATCAAATACCCGTTCCCAGAGGACTACAGTACAGAATAAGAGCAGAGTCAGTGAGTGGTGGGCTGGAATCAGCTGTTGAGACTCCCTCCACCTTAACTTTGTGGAGCTGAAGGGCAAGATCTTAGGATATCAAAGTGAAGAGCATAACTTCTTCTGACTTGAAGAGATCAGCATTTCACTCGCAAAATTATTAATCTAGTGCTTCCTAGCAAAGGAAGGGAAGTGGGTCTCAATGCCGATTTTAGCTGGCAGGTGTTGCTGCAAGGCACAAGCATGATTTCTCATTTGGGATGGAGCGTTGGGGCAACTTGTACTGTTGTTTCCACCCAGGTAAGTCACAAGTGGAGTCAGGTACAGGACCTCACTTTGTCCTTACGATGCGATTTCTATACACTACCACTTATGGAAGAATTCTAAAAGTTTCCAGAGCTAATATTTCATATTTGAGAAACATCTTACATCCCCTCTTTTTTCTTTTTTCTTTTTTCTTTTTTTTTTTTCCTGATGATGCCATGGCTAGAAGCTGATCCCAGCTGCAAAGCGACAGAGAATGAGAGGTTTTATATTTCCTAGCAGCAGCCTTGATGAAAGAAAATGTCTACATGAACAGTGAGAATAGTTAACCATAAGAATAAAAAAACGGTTGCAGCAAATTTGCCATGACATGCAGTGATAAAACAGAGACCAACTATCTTGTGCACTGTTACAGGAAGAAACCATTGCCTTAATACAGGAGGTATTTGGTAGAAGTCACTGTTCTGTGTGATAACGAGAGTGAGATTAGCTTGTCGTCATAGCCTTCATCTGTTCTTGCTGCGTATGAGACTCACTTACAAATGAGTGAAAAGCCAATGTACCCTACGTGTTGGGATGCAGTCAGTGTTATATATACCCTATATTTAGTCCCTGGCCTGCATTAAAACAACAACAAAAAATGCTTGTAAAAACTTCATTTTCTGATGGTGAAGACGGGAGTTCTTATGGCACAGAAAGGAGAAAAACAGCTTTAACAATAGACATAAATATACCCAAGCAATCTCACATGTGTTTTCTGTGCTGCATGAGATAACATCTCTGTTAGCAATTAAGATCAACAATTTCTTTCTTTTTAGAGTGGTATTTGACAGCATATTTTATCATCTCAATTTATCCAGCATGCACAGACAAGCCAAAGTGTCGTTGAATCCTGTCCACCTCTTTTGCAGGCAAAAAAAACCTTTTAGAGTAATTAATTAAGCAATCAATAATATAGACTAGAAGACCACATTTAAAGGGCTCCAGGTAGTGCGGCAGTGTGGCCAGGAGAATCTGAAGAAGACCTTGTGTGCTGAACTGTTCTTAGCAACCACAAAAATGTTAGACTTCAGGGGATGGGTCAAAAAAATGTGGATAAAACCCTCCCAATCTTTCATCTATAGGCATATAAATATCTTTATAAATCTGAATCAACGTCGCAGATGCCTGATTGTTCAGGGTTTGGCTTCTGCCATGTGCCTGGGTCCTGTCTCAGAGGACAAAAGAAATTAAGCATCCTGCAGCAAAATGCAAGAGCCTGCTCAGTACACATCAACTGCTTGGTTGACAGCAAACAAAATATTTCAGTCGCTGAAAATGGGTTTGTGCCTGTAATCATGCTGCGACCAAATCTCTGCATCTTTCTCACCTAAGGCAATGTCTTCAGTTCAGCTTGCCCATTGTAAAAACAGTGACTTTTGAGAGGGGACAAAAGAGGGAATGGTACTGGAAGTGTACAAAATAATGAGCAGTACAGAAAAGATAAATAAGCTCTTCCCTGTTGTGCTTTCTCACTCTCTGAGGACAAAGCAATAGCCAATTAAAGAGAAACCAAAACATTTAGAACTGAGGGAAGGAAATATTTTTATTTCCATTATTAATTTTTTTTTTTTTTTAGGAAAAAAAGAAACTCATATTTCTAGGATCTTCAAAGCCAGGAAAAAACTGTTACTTGATTAAAAGGCAGAAAACAAAAACTCTGGAAGACCTGCAATCAGTGTGTCAGCCCAAGTTCAGCCACTGAAGGAGGTATAAAAGACTAGTTGCTGTTTATATTCAGACTATCCTTGGCTCCAGCGTTTTACTGCTGGGAAATTTTGACTGTTGAAGGAAAGGAAGAAAATGTTCCTACAAATGAAGTCAATGTACTGTGCCACTTACATAGAAGCTATTAATGGAAACTCTTGCCTTTAACACTTGATATGGATTCAGATGAGTTGTCCTGTCTTAACGCTGTGGTTATTTGTTCCAGGTCTGGCTGGGGTGGGAGCGTGTCGCTTGGTTTCTAAGAGGGTGGAAATGCGAGAGTTAGAAACTACTGACCTATACCACCTCAGACTATATGGACTCTACCTGGAGGTTAATCTTTCCTTTTTACCCCCTAGTCAAGGTTGAGAGGAAGAAAAACACTGCACTTTCATAGACACATTGCTTCTACATACCTCATACACTAATGTTCTTGTGTCACAACAGACTCCAGTTTCACACTGGAAGTTCAGTTCGTATGAATGAACTTGATATTTCCAAAGGGAACAATCCACAGCTGTGACATTAGACTTAGGTTTGAATAAAAGGAGAACATATGGTACGTCTTGATCACAGGGGATTCCAGACCTGACCCTTGACCTGTTTCCACTTTGCACTTATCTGCTGGAGAAGACCTGTGAAGAAGGCGACGCTAGAATGCACATGCCATAGGGCAGGAAAAGCATTTCCTCGGTGTGTCGTACCATAGTGAGCTAAATTTGGTGTCCTTCTCTAGACAAAAGCCAGCAGCTGACTTTTCAAGTAAGGAAGAGCAGTTTACGCCATCCTCTGGTGTCTTGTGCTGCACAGTGCATCATAAGCAACAGCTTTCATCTTTCATTTCACTGTTGTAGTGTCTGATGAGTGTTACCAGCTGCATTTCAAATAGTAGAATGCAGAGACAAACTGCAAGACGCTGACAAGGCCAAGTGCAAGGTCCTACACTTGGATCCGGGCAATCCCATGCACAAATACAGGCTGGTTGGAGAATGGATTGAGAGCAGGCCTGAGGAGAAGGATTGGGGGTGTTGGTTGATAAGAAGCTCGATGTGAGCCAGCAATGTGCTCTGGCAGCCCAGAAAGCCAACTGTATCCTGAGCTTCATCAAAAGCAGTGTGGCCAGCAGGGCAAGGGAGGTGATTCTGCCCCTCTACTCCGCTCTGGTGAGACCCCACCTGGAGTACTAAGTCCAGCTCTGGACCCCTCAACACAAAAAGGAAATGGACCTGTTGAGAGCGGGTCCAGAGGAGGGCCACAAAGATAATCTGAGGGCTGGAGTACCTCTGCTGTGAGGAAAGGCTGAAAGAGTTGGGGTTGTTCAGCCTGGAGAAGAGAAGATTCTGGGGAGACCTTATTGCAGTACTTAAAGGGGGTCTACAGGAAAGATGGGGGGGGGGACTCTTTATCAGGGACATGTAGTGATATGACAAGGGGTAATTGTTTTAAACTGAAAGAGAAGAGATTTAGATTAGATATTAGGAAGAAATTTTTCACTCCGAGGGTGGTGAGGCACTGGAACAAGTTGCCCAGAGAAGCTGTGGCTGCCCCATCCCTGGAGGTATTCAAGGCCAGGCTGGATGGCACTTTGAGCAAACTGGTCTGGTGGAAAGTGTCCCTGCCCATGGCAGGGGGGTTGGACTAGATGACCTTTAAAGGTCCCTTCCAACGCAAACCACTCTATGATACACATGGACTTCCTAGTATTTCCTAAATATGACTCCAAGCTGTTAGATCCATGATCTAGATGGGGAAAGAGGCCAGCTCACCCGCCTTGATATCAAACTACGAGTTATGTCTCTTGATGATGCTATTGATGATGCTATTGCTGTGCTTTTCTTTCATTATTTCTATGTCATAAAATGTTAGAAATTCCATGTATAAAAAGGGGGCTGCTAAGTAATGCAATCACCCTGCTCCTCTAAGATTTCTTTATGAATGTTGTCCCTGTCTCTGTCTTTGAAGATATGAGTTGACATAATTTTCCCAGGAGACAAAAGGAGACAAGGAGCAGATGTGGAGCAAAAGGGCAACCTCCCTTTGTTGCTGTTGTGAAACACTGCACACCACAAGTGATCCCAGCTTGTATTTCTGTTTTAGTCTGTCTCTCCCCACACTGTGGATGGGCTCTGACTATCATGGCATGGACTCCGCATTTCAGAATATATCTCATATGGGTTCACTGAATTTATATTACTATAAAGAAGAGGAATATTTGGACTGATGGGTTAAATTAATCTGTATTTTGGTGCAAGAGCCTGTGGGATTGTACAAGCAAATATGTTGGGCAGTAGTGTAAACACCAACATCACTGAGATAGGACTCAGATGAACACAGATGTGAAGAAAAAGAAAGGAGAAGGTAGAGCAGTAATTGATAGAATCTGAATTATTTAACTAGTCAGATTTAATAAGAGAGCTTATCTCAGTTTTTATGCATTGCACTAAATTTAATCTAGGCATAGCCTAGACTGAGGGTGAATTTTGCTTGTTTCATTCAATCCAGAATTGGTGCAAGTTATCACACCTTGCTAATTCTACCTGCATGGTCTCCCTGCCTGGGCTACTTGCACTGACCATGTAAATCTCAGCACTGTTCACATCACTGACAGTCTGATTCTGCTCTCCTTGGCTCTAATTTCATGCTCATGGTACACTTCTCTTCCTAATGCTAATACAATTTGCCTTTTTTATTTTTCCTTCCCCAAATGTCTGCAGAAAAGACTTTTCCATTCATTTTGTAAATTTGCCTGCCCAGAAGATTTGGTCACCAAAGAAGAGCCCTCCTGCAACTATAAAACATGTAGATGGTGGATGTGGATGCTAATAGCTTCTGGCTAATTAGCACAAGAGCAAGTATCTGTGGGAGGTAATTGCTGTAAGGGTAATAATGTAGGAAACATCCAAACCATTGATCTCTGTGTGAAGGTGAATCCCCAGGTGCTAAATCACTGAAATTAATCACGCAGTGGTGTTACAGGCAATGATTAGTGTCTGCTCTTCTGAGGGAGAGGGATGAAGAGAGAGAGAGGAATCTAGAACGCAAATCATGACGTGTTTGTTGTCCTGCAGACATTACCACCTCCTTGAAAAACTTGTAGGCTAATACGGCTTTGCAAGATGTGATCTTGTCAGGATTCCCAAGCGCAAACAAGTCAATCAAGTATGGAAGAGCCACTAACAAGAGGAACAACATGCGACCAGGTGCTGTTTCAGTAAAAGTGGGATCTCTGGGACCCCACTTGGTAAGTGGAATCCCAAATGCAGTCTATGGCAATTGCAGTTGGATAATTTCAAGATGATTTTGGCCTGCCTTTGATCATTTAAATCCATGCCATGTTGATATCACAGAATCACAGAAACATAGAATGGTTTGGGTTGGAAGGGACCTTTAAAGGTCATCTAGTCCAGCCCCCCTGCAATGAGCAGGGACATCTTCAACTAGACCAGGTTCCCTAGAGCCCCATCCAACCTGGCCTTGAATTTTCCAGGGATGGGGCATCTACCACCTCTCTAGGCAACTTGTTCCAGTGTTTCACCATTCTCAGCATAAAAAATTTCTCCCTTATATCTATTCTAAATCTACCCTCTTTTAGTTTAAGACCATTAACCCTAGCCCCATTGCAACAAGTCCTGCTAAAAAGTTTGTCCCCATCTTTTCTGTAGACCCCCTTTAAGTACTGAAAAACTGCAATAAGATCTCCCCGGAGCTTTCTCTTCTCTAGGCTGAACAACCTGAACAACCTCTCTCAGTCTGTCCCCATAGCAGAGGGGCTCCAGCCCTCTCATCATTTTTGTGGCCCTCCTCTGGACCTGTTGGAACAAATCCATGTCTTTTGTGTGCTGAAGGCTTCAGAGCTGGACACAGTACTCCAGGTGGGGTCTCACCAGACCAGAGTAGAGGGGCAGAATCACCTCCTTCAACCTGTTGGCCATGCTGCTTTTGAGGCAGCCCAGGATACGGTTGGCTTTCTGGGCTGCGAGCATGCACTGTCGGCTGATGTCCAGGTTTTCATCCACTGGTACCGCTAAGTCCTTCTCCTTAGGGATGCTTTCAATCCCTTCTTCCCCCAGCCTGTACTGATACCGGGGGTTGCCCTGACCCAGGTGCAGGACCTTGTACTTGGCCTTGTTGAACCTCATGAGGTTCACACGGGCCCACTTATGGAGCCTGTCCATGTCCCTCTGGATGGCATCCCGTGCCTCACGCATGTCAACCGCACCGCTCAGCTTGGTGTTATCTGAAAACTTGCTGAGGGTGTACTTGATCCCACTGTCTATGTCATTGATGAAGATACTGAACAGTACTGGTCCCAATACGGAACCCTGAGGGGCACCACTTGTCACTGATCTCCATCTGGACATTGTGCTGTTGACCACTACTCTCTACATGTGACCATTCAACCAATTCCTCATCCACCAAGCAGTCCATCCATCCAATCCATATCTCTCCAATTTAGAGAGAAGGATGTTTTCGGGGACCATGTCAAAGGCCTTATGGAAGTTGAGATAGATGACATCCGTAGCTCTTCCTTTGTCCACTGATGTAGTCACTCCACTATAGAAGGCCACTAGGTTGGTCAGGCAGGACTTGCCCTTGGTGAAGCGATGCTGGCTGTCCTGAATCACCTCCCTGTGCTCCATGTGCCTTAGCATAGCTTCTAGGAAGATCTGTTCCACGATCTTCCCAGGCACAGAGGTGAAGCTGACAGGTCAGTAGTTCCCAGGGTCCTCTTTTCTACCCATTTTAAAAATGGGTTCAATGTTTCCTTTGTTCCAGTCACCGGGGACCTCACCTGACTGCCATGACTTTTCAAATATCATGGAGAGTGGCTTGGCCACTACATCAGCCAATTCCCTCAGGACTCTGGGATACATCTCATCAGGTCCCATAGATTTCTGTATGTTCAGGTTCCTCAGGTGTTCATGAACCTCATCTTCTCTTACAGGGGGAGGCCTTTCCTCCCCCAGTCCCTGCCTTGTGGTCCATCCACTTGAGAGGTGTGGGGAGAGAGGTTGCCAGTGAAGGCTAAGGCAAAAAAGTTGTTGAGTCCTTCTCCTCGCCTGTTGTTACCAGTTTGCCAGTATTGCTCATCAGGGTGGGATTACTCTTTCTCTGATCTTCCTTTTCTGGCTGGCATACTTGTAGAAGCCTTTCTTCTTTTTTTTTTTGTCTCTTGCCAAGTTCAGCTCCAGCCATGCCTTGGCCTTCCTGACCCCTATACAACAAGGCAGCGTCCCTATACTCTTCCCAGGATAACTGTCCCTGCTTCCACTGCCTGTGCATTTCCTTCTTACCGTTTAGTTTGACCAGCAGGTCTTGACTTAGCCATGCTGATCTCTTACCTTTCTTTCCGGATTTCTTACACCTGGGGATTGAGAGCTCTTTTTCTTTAAGGAAAGTATCAAAGATCTGCCAGCTCTGTTTTGCTCCCTTGTCCCTGAGGGCAGTTTCCCAGGGGGTCCTATTGACTAACTCCTTGAAGAGCTGGAATTTTGCTTTCCTAAAATTCAGGGTCCTGACTTTGCTCTTCGCCTGACCTGTAGCCCTCAGTGCTGCAAACTCCACCAGTGCATGATCGCTGCAGCCTGGGCTGTCTCCAATCTTGATGTCACCAATTAGCTCACTTGCATTGGTGACCATCAGGTTCAGTATCCATCTCCTCTGGTGGGGTTGTCTATTACCTGGCTTAAGAAGTTATCTTCAATGCGCCCCAGGAGTCTCCTGGATTGCCTACAGGTCACTGTGCTACTTTTCCAGCAGATGTTGGGGTGGTTGAAGTCCCCCAGCAGGATGAGAGCCTGCAAGGGTGATGCCTCCTGTGTTAGAAGCAAAGGCCTCACCATTGATTAAACATCTATTTTCTTGTAGCAGATGAGTTTTCAAATTGGCCATTACTTCCCCATGTTCTTTGAGATAATCTGTTAGGGCCCGGAGCTGAATGAGTTGTAGAGACAGAAGGATTCTGTAGTCTTGAGCTGCAGTAAGAAAGGCATAATTTTTTGTGTGTCTGGGCCTTTAGTAGAATGGCTGAAGGAAGCAATGGTTTGGAGGTGTTCTTGAGCTCTCCAGACTTCCCATAGCCAGAGAGATAGCACAAGCGTTCACATCCATCATGAAATTAGTGTCTTAAGAATTTGTCATGTATCACCTCAGGCCTCTCCTCAGCCCGTGGCCATCCTGTCTGGAGTTTTCCAGTCAGTTGTGATGGAGTGTGTATTTCTGGACAAATACAAAGAGACATTTATTTTACCTCATATTTATTGAGGAGCTGTCTGGCCTGCTCCACTTCAGTTAAGTCTCTGTAAGAAACTGCTGTACTCTTATATCCAGTCAAAGACCTTTACAGAGGGAAGCCAGCTCAAACTCCATTCTGGTCAGGATCAGAAACACATAAATGCAAGAATATCATAAGCAAGAGATTTTTAAGCTGAGTTAATGAGCCCACCTGAGGAACCAGCAGAATTAAGGGGCAGCAGAGGGGGAGGTGCTGATCTCCTGTCTCTTGTGACCAGCGACAGGACACGAGGAAATGGAATGAGGCTGTGTCAGAGCAAGTTCAGACTGGACATCAGGAGAAGGTTCTTCACTGAGAGAGTGGTCAGTCACTGGAACAGGCTCCCCAGGAAAGTGGTCATGGCCCCAAACTTGTCAGAGTTCATGGAGCATCTGGATGATGCTGTTAGTCATATGGTTTAGTTATAGATAGTCCTGTGAGGAGCAGGGAGTTGGACTCAATGATTCTTATGGGTCCGTTCCAACTCCAGATATTTTTTGAATCTAAGGTGGTTTTAAACACATGGCTCTTTAAGGCAGACACAGACATACTGGGAAAAAATGTCCCCTGTTCTTACGTTGGTCTTATATTCATGATTTCATGTTATTTTGACTGTAGTTGTGCTTAATGCCAAGCAAAATGGGGCCATTCAGCTTGGCATTGTACATGGAAACACTGAGGCAAATTGCTCCCTTAAAATGTTTATATGCTAATATACACATATGCACCACTTGCCTGGGAAAAAAAACAAAACTGTTTTGCTGTTCCAGTACATCATGTAGTCATAAGCAGGTAACTGCCACTGATGATGATGATGTGTCAGAGAGGGAGTGAACACCACCTTAGGGTGGCTTGTGGTCAAAATCATCATTCAACATCAACTCCAAGAAGGGAAGGAATGTGTAAGGAAGGCACTGCAAGGATGAAAAGGGTGGGAGAACAATTGTCAAGAGCAGGTGAAGAGTCAGCACCTATATTGTGTGTCCGTGCCCAGGTGGAGGAGGAGGAGGAGGGCAGGAGGTGCTGCAGGCCCGGAGCAGGGATCCCCTGCAGCCCTGCAGAGACCCCGCTGGAGCAGAGAGCCAGCCTGCAGCCCGGGGAGGGCCCCAGGCCGCAGCGGGGGGATCTTTCCTGCAGGAGCTGCGGCCGTGGAGAGCCCCGGCGGGAGCAGGTTGTCCCTGAAGGACTGCAGCCCGGGGCAGGGCCCGCGCTGGAGCAGGGAGGAGCGTCCCAGAGGGGCTGCCATGGACTGACCTGCAAGATTTCTGTTCTTATTTTTCCACCCTCTCCTATTGAGGAGTGGGACTGAGAGAGGAGCTAAGTTGCAGTTTGCCCCTTAGCCAAAGTTAACCCACCACAGCACCCGAGTGGAAAAAGCCCTAACAACTCGGTCTGACTTTAGCATTGGTTCAACTTGAAGGAAAAGGTAGGGCTAGATATCTCCTGAGGTCCCACCCAGCCTGAACAACTGTGATTCTGTTGTTTGAATCAGTGTAACGTGAAGGAGAGACCTGGAATCCAGACTTGTACCATAGATATAAAAGCAGTGACACAAACATAGTCTCTCAGTATCAACAACACTTTGCCAGAGACAATAGACCTGTCACTCCAAATGGACACAGTGGAAAATTTGACCTGATGTCCAAGAATTAGGAGGAAGCTTAAATGGAGCATAATCTTAACATAAAATGAAGCATAATGCTTAAATGAAGGATCGTATTGCAGAAGAAATAAATCTTCTGGAAAGCATAGTCTCTCTTCGTTGCACCCTGGACTTCCCTGGTAATGATCACACATTCATACCCATCTTCCACCGGGCACTAAACACTGTACATGCAGTTTCACTGCCTCCCAGGGAGAGCTGTGTTCGGGCTCTGGTAGGTAGACATTAATCATTCAGGACAGCCAAGTGACGGATGGCTGAGTGAACAGGGTGCAGTGTGCTTTCATTCTCAAAGAGGGCTGTGATAAGCAGGAGCCAGGGTTGTAAGGACATGATTATTAGTGTAGCTGTCTGATTACCAGAGAACAGCAACAGAAAACACAATCTGGTTGCAACTACTACCTGAACACCTCTCCCCTGTAATGGCTCAGGGGAAAACAGAGGGAGTTGGGCTGTTCCCTCTGCTTCTAGAGGAAGAGGTGACCCTGTACATACAGATAGTTGCAAGCCAGCCTCTTCTTGCCAGCCCGACTCCTGACACGGTAGAAAATCATATAGAAATAAGCTCTTTGGCCACTGACTTGGGGAAGGGGTGGAGAAATCAGGGGCAAAGAAACAACTGCACTCACCAGCGTTGCCACATCTCGCCTATCCTCTAGGAATCCGCCAGAAGCTTAGTGGTGGGTCTGGAGTATATCCTCAAGTGATTGAATTTCCCTGTGTACACTGATGCTAGTGCAGAGAGCAATACCCCCACCTCAGAGAGACAGGTCATTGAGAGGCAAGTTTCTGGGTAATAAAAGCAGCATTCAAAATGATGCCAAAGGTTTTCCTTTGCGGAAATCTCAATACAATGAGAGAGATCAAGGATGTGAAAAGAACTGAGCTTTCTTCTAGCTACCTCCTAAGGTGGACTTAGGTCTCTGCTGTGGCCTATAACTTGAAGAGAGACTGAGATCCTTTAAAGACCTTGGCAGGCAGTGGGGAGAAATGGTGCCATAGACAGATCCTTTGCCTCCTACAGCTAGCTGACTTACATGTTGTAACGACTTACCTCCATCGACTTTATCGAAAACCGTGCTCTGGTGCCCCTTATTAGAAGGCAGTCTGAATAAATCACAGTCACATCAGCTGGGAGGTTCATGCTGCTGCCTCTACAGAGGACTCAAATCTCCAGTTCAGTGGTGCTTGACTCGATTCACAGAGAAAGTGACCACAGAGGGAAAAAACAATGCTGGTGTGTTTGTGAAGACTCTCCTACACACCCCTATCATATGTACAAAATGACCTTTCCCAAAATATAACTGTGAGGCTGTGTGAGTTATATGGCCTAGATTCTCTTCCAGCAGCTGACTTCATGGGTCTCCTTGTCTCCAGTACATGTTGCTTTCCATTTTGGTTCAGTCTGTTCTTAATCTGTGCCATCCATGGCTGAAGGACAATGATATTTCTCATCTACTTAACTTCTGGACAGAAAGCTACGTGAACTCACACACCACCTCTAAGGATGCTTCTGAGGTGTTACGCCATGGCAGTGATTTAAAGCTCCAGAAGAAAGAAAAGAAACATTTGCATTCAATTTTCAATAAGCAGATGGCACACGGCTTGTTTTATACCGCAGTAAATTTTGAAGTCCCTACTGAAAAATAAGAAAAGCGATCGTATTCGCTTTTATTTCAAACTTTCCCTGTTTCCATGGCAATATCCCAGTGAGGTACCAAGAGTCGATGCTGGGATATGAGGTATTAAATAGTTCTTTTTCTCTGCATCATGAAAGGCAATGCTGAGATCCACGTATAAAGGCAAGCAAGTTGGGAAATGATGCAGGGACATTGAAGAATTATACACTGAGGATGAGAAAATTTCAATATTGTGAATCTACAGAAGGATAGGTTAGATTTGTCCCTTTGTTTTACCCCAGTGCAACTCAATTGATTTCCAGAAGAGCTGTACAAGCACTAAAAATATGGGACCATTCCCGCATTATATGGGTGGTCATGGAGCTGTGCAGCAAAAGGATGAGCTACAACAGACACAAGCTGCAGCAAGTGAAATTCCCATTAGGTACCAGGGAAAAATGAATCACAATGAGAATGGCCAAACCCTGGAACAGGTTGCCCAGTACTAACCTTGAAATAATCAAAGCCCGACTGGAGAAGCTCTTTAGCAGATTGATCTAACTTTGAAGTTGGCTCCGCTTTATTCAGAGGTTAGATGATCAAGTTCCGCTTCCAACCTAAATTATTTTGTTATTTTATGATTCCCTGACACAGGCACTTCAAGAAGCCTCCTTTTTCCTGTTGCACCGTATAGTCACCCTAGTCTGCATTTAAGGTACCTGAAATTATGCTCCTTCTGTTGCATCCTTTTGCAGATCATTCCGCAATTTCATAGATTTTGCTTACAGTGAATAGGTAAGCCAAATATCCCCACTGCTCCTTTCTCCTCAGTGTTAGCATGACCGTTGGCTGACACATTACAGTACACTTGACTGAGCTCTGTATTTACTGTTTACTTCAGTAATTGGAGACCTTTGATACCACCACAGCCAGATAACGAGACACCTCTTCAGATAAAATATGTAGCCCAAACATCATTAGCCAATTGCATAAATATAACAGGACCATATGATAATCCACCTTGGAAGGGACCTCAGGAGATCATCTAGTCCAGCCTTATGCCTGAAACAGGACATGAGCGCAGCTCATTTGTACAGATTTACTGATTCAGGGAAGGATGTGAGTATCCTAGAAGAGTCAGAGGTCCTAAAATTTAACAGGCATTGGATTGCCTTCTCTAATAACAGTGAATATATACATAGTAATCTTTTGTTGTTATTATTATTATTAGTAGTAGTAGTATGCATTGAAGTCCTAACCCTTTAAACAAAAAGTTATCTCCTTATTAAAAACTAGATGGAGAAAAAAGACAAAATGGAGATTAAAAAGGAGTATATGAGATTCATTATTGTACAAACTGATAAATTGCATTGCATGACATTTCTGAAGGATGCATGCTGATCACACAGCTGGAAAATACACTCTCCTAAATCCCAGACCAGGTCCTATGGGTAAGATCACTCTTCTCTCTAACGAGAAGAACATTTGCAAAAGCTTAGGATCCTTCAGCAAGGAAGAGAATAAGAAGAGGATATTGCCTGTGACTTGGGAAAGAAATTGAGATCTCCTTTTTTCCCTGTCTGCATGTGGTAAACCTGAAGCTTATTCTTTAAATGGGTCATAAGCATGAATGTCTGTTTTTTCCCGTTTCCAAGTTGGGCCAATATTTCAAGTGGCCATTCTGATGAATGTACAACCTACCACTTTTCCAAACACAGCATGCATCAGTGCCTTTGCTCAGTTCATAATCTCTTTGCAACCAGTGCAACACCACATCTCTCCTCGTTTCTCTCAGGGTTATACCATCGGTATTTCTCTTGCTTTCCCTTCTTCCCCAGCCCTTCCATGTGACTGCCACCCTGTGACTGTTTCTGTTAGCAGAGGTCCTGTGCAGTGCCTCTCCCATCGGTCCCTTTTGAAATAGCCACTGACTTGTGCTTTGAACTGTGACTCTGATCACTGAGCTTGTTTGCTTCCTTAGTTAATCTTGGAAGAAAGCTGGTTGTGTTGCTCACCATCTTCCCAGTGGTTCTGTCTAAGGGTTGACACAGAGGACTGTGAATACTCTCTGTTGGAAGGGGATCCTAAAAGAAATGATGGCATTGATTATAGTGAATAGTTTATGAATAATCTGAGCCTTCCTTCCTGGAGAGGGAGGCATTAGTTAAGCTCTCATGTCCTACTAGCCTTCTAACCCGATACAGGAAGGGCTAAAGGATCCCCATGGGTCTAATGCTCAGGGAGTACAAAGCAGATTCTTGGCTTGCAGAGTAACCCATCAGAAAAGTGAGACAGAGACCCACTTGGCGCAGTCCCATCTCCTAATACAGGAACAACACCTTCCTCTGTAGTGCAAAAAACCCACAGCTTGAGCGGTGGGTAGTGATCCGTAACACTGGGAATGTCTGGGTTCTACAAATCATTTGGTTGACACCACTTCAGTTGTTGAGAAGAAATTTAGGAAGAGCATGAGTCTTGTTCCAACTCCAGGAAAGGCATTTGTAGATTCAGCTGACATCCACTGGGACCTAGCCAGATCCTGAGACTGGGTGTGTTTTAGCAACAAGCACGACTGAAAGTGTTTGGATAGACAGGTCCTGTTTGAACACTGACCACCCTCCAGGAGTACCCCAAACACCAGGCAGCACCAACTGTTCAGTAACGATTTAGGAAAAGAAATGCTTTCAACAAGCACTTTCTTCTGTAGCAACAGATGGCTTGAGGCTGCCGTGAGTAAGAATTCCTAATGAGGTCCTTCTAGTGGAGCTCCTGCAAAGGGCAGAGGAGGGAGAGAGATGTGCCTTAGATTCACAAAAGTGCTCATCTGCACTCATGCTGTCCTTTTCTGATCAGCTGTAAGGAAGAAGCAGAATCTCACTGCCGCCTTGCAGAAATTAACCTCAGTTAACAAAGTCAAGCCAATGAGAGATACAAAACTGAGAAAGAGTTTTAAAAGAAGACGTGAGCTGTAAGGTGGCTTATTTTCAAGTTTCATTGTCAGTAAATTTTTCTGGCATGTGGAGAACTGGGATGGAGCTTTCATATTTGCGAAAGCAATGACGTTTGAGTGGAGTGCTGCGCAGAGAGCGTGAGGCAGAGAGACCCCTTTGCCATCTCTGCTGCAAAATCTCAGAAAATCAATACTAATAATATTAACACGCAGGGAGGCTGAAAAAAAGTGTATGCACCAGGGCTGTGATATTTAAATGTGGTCTTTTCAGTGAGCAGTGAACGATAACGAGACATGACAGGGAGAGTAGTTCTCAGATCCAGAATTAATGAGGAACTTAGACCCCCGAAGTTACTTTCTGTGATATCTAATTTTCACTCTTCTGGCTCTAAGAGTAGAACTGAGATGTCCTGCATGAGATTTCTGGGTGTCCTATATTATGTATACAGTACAAAACTGGGAGGCGTATTTGGGAGACCAGAGGGTTGTGCTGCCTTTCAGAGGGACCTCAACAGGCTGCAGAAACAGGCTGACAGAAATTCATGAAGTTCAACAAAGGGAAATGCCAAGTCCTACCCCTGGGAAGGAATAACCCCAGGCACCAGTAAAGGCTGGAGAGCAAGTGGCTGGAAAGCAGCTTTGCAGAAAGACAGAGGTCCTGAGAGGTCCTGGTGGACAGGAAGTTGCACATGAGCTGGCAATGTGCCCTTGTAGCAAAAAAAAAAAAAAAAAAGGCCAATAGCCTTCTGGGCTGTATTAGGCAGAGTATTGCCAGCAGATAAAGGGAGGTGATCCTTCACCTCTGTCCAGTGCTGATGAGACCCATCAGGAGCGCTGTGTCCAGTGCTGGGCTCCTCAGTACAAGAGAGACACGGGCGTACTGGAGTGAGTCCAGTGAAGTGCCATGAAGATGGTTGAGGTATTGGAGCACCTGACACGCAAGGAGAAGCTGCGAGCTGGGACTATTCAGCCTCGAGAAGAGAAAGTTCAGGGGGATTTTATCCATGTGTATAAATACCTGATGGGGTGAAGTAAAGAAGGTGGAGCCATCTTGTGATGTCCAAGATGTTCTCAGTGGTGCCCAGGGACAGTTCAAAAGGAAATGACAGAAATTGAAAGAGAGGAATTTCCATTTAAATACAAGAGAAAACACTGCTGTTGGAGGGTGGGAGGAGATTGGGAGGGTGGGGGGGAAGACTCTGGTGACTCAGACAGTTTGTGGAGTGTCCATCCTTGGAGGCATTCAAAACCTGAATGGACATGTCCCTAAGCAAAGTCCTCCAGCTGATGCATGGTCCTATTGACAAATTAAACAAATAAGTTTTTGAAAATGGGGAAGGACAGTAAAGTCCAAGACTTTAGAGAATAAAGATTCTTTACAAGAAGTGAGATATAACAAGGTATCCATTGGCAAATTATGTGCCAAAGAAGGAGGAATGCCCACAGAGCCAGTAATGGGTTGCTCTGCACTCAAGTGTTCAAAGAACTGAATGTCTCTGCCCAGTTAGACTGAGTTAGGCTCAATCTCTCTTCAAACCCATTGTTTCCTAATGGCATTCTCATATTTGCCATAAAGAACCTCACCAACTGGGGTGCCATGTGATTAGGGGTAGGGTGGCACTAGCATGGTTCTGCTGATATTTCCCTCAAAACCAGAATTCGTGAACCATTTAATCACAAATTCCTTAACAGCCCAGTATAGTCTTGATCAAAATCCAACAGTAGGCCACATGCATCAGTATCATTTATTTAGCTGGATAAAATGTGGAATCTGAAGATTAATAAAGAGGCTTCACTCTGGCATTTGACTATAGCCATTGCAGGGAGGAAGATAATTTTCTTTTACAGTGACTTAATAATTTATCCCCTGACCACAGGAATATTCATTAAATGTCTTTATTGACCATCTGGGCAAACAGAAATTGCACCAGGCTACATCCAAAAGACATTACTCTTTCAAATGCTAGCGGGGCCAGGCCATGGTGTGGAGATAGGATGCTGCAACACTTTTCTTGATTGAGTAGGAAATCTTTGGATCTGAAGAAACTGCAAACTTAAATTGCAAAAGAGTGAAGGGCTCTGTGCACGGGCTGCCTTTTGTGAGGCAGCCAGATGGTGAATGGGTTGTGCGAGTCCTTGAATAAGAAGGCTGAGAAGCATCTTTCAGCTTATTAGCTGAATCACAGAGTGTGAAAGAAACTTTGAAACCTGCTAGACTAGAAAGTAGCATATTTATAGAAATGTCTCTATGAACTGTATTATCTATTCCTACACTGCGTACTCTATCTGGTATTACTACTATTTGCTCTTACCTTAGCCCAGCTTGAAATGAAGTGATTGAGACATAATGGGCTAATACTACATCTTGTCATCCTTTTGGCATGCCAGTCCTTAAAATGAAGTTGCTGAGGTACTCCAACAGCGCTCAATTCCCAGAAAATCCCAAGAGAATGGGAATGTATGTCCCCTCACACACCCCAGGACACCCAGCAGCACGGTACTTGGAAGCAAGGAGATTCTTCTCATGGCCACTATTAAGCCAGAAGGTCTTTGACGTGCAGCAGGCCCAGAAGCTTTGTGCTGAGACCATTGAGTTTGCAAGGTCTCTAAGGTAACACTGCATAGACACAGACAACAGGCTGGTATGGCAGGAACAGACTCATCCCACTAAGATTGTGTCCTGAGAAGATGGTCCTCTCCCTGGAAGAAGTGCTTGGCCCAGAGCCCAGATGCTCGGGTTACGGGTGTAGCCCATGAATAGTCTGGGTTTGGGGACGCTACAGTTCATTTATTTCAATTTGCCTGAGATCGAGCATCAGTGAGTGCAGCACCTGCCACAGAGGAGTCCTGCTTTTTTCATAATGCAGTTTTGTAGCAGATATTGTTACCAGTACAAAAGTAGCTGGGCTTATTGGGCCTGATGATAGAAGTATATGCTGCTGGGTTTTCAGATCTTTGCCTGAGTGTCTCAGTACTTTTCTTGATGCCAAGGTTATGAAGGTTACTGGTAGTGTGAGAAACAGTTACATCTTTAATCAATCAAAGCCTATTCAGTGAGAAACAGATCAGTGTAACGGAGAGGATTAGTCCTAGCAAAGGTCCACACAACTGCAGAATAGTAAAATGAGTTCCCATCGTCCTCAGGGGATGTGCAGCTAACTATCCCTGTAGCCAGCCAAGTGTCCTGGCAGAGAGATTAATTCACTTGAGCAATATCCCCAGGGAAACAGAGCACCTGAGATGTTAAGAACTGGATGGGGCACCGTCTCTGTCTCTCCTTACGCAGGGAGTGGTGGATGAGAGTCAGCGCATAAGGTGATGGGCAGGGGCGTGGGGCGAGTGTGTGGGGTGTTAGACAAGGGAGGGATGTGCCAGCGTCTGGACAACATCCCCTTACTGGGAGATCTGTCTGCCAGGGTGTGGGCCAGCTCAATGCCAGTGCAGCTGAGAGGGGTGCTTCCCATGGGGAGACACTGTCAGGGAGCTCCTTGGTGGACAACCCAGCCTTTCTGTGCACTGCTGGGATGGAAGGAGAAGGAACAAGGTAGAGGAGCCCTTCATGCAGCCCCTGGCACAGCAGTGTCCTGGTTCTGCAAACACAAATCTGAGCTGGAAATCCAAATACTGTTTTCTAAAGAGTATCGTCTAGTGATGTTTCCAGAGGCTGTCACAAGACAGACACACAGACATACAGTCCATACCAGACATAGAAGAGGCAATGGCAGTAGGAACACCAGAAGGAGCAGTGAGAAGAAGCTGGGTGGGAAGACACAGCAGGATGGCCGAGGGGGACTGGCATCAAATAGAAAGCTGGGGACACCTCGTGAGGCACCATTTATCACTGCAAAGGCTTTATCTCAAGCATTTTTTTAGTGTGTGATATCAATGAATACTTATTTGTGCCCTGTAGCAAGATGGTTCGTGCTCTTCTCCCAACTCCCACAGGCCAACTGCTCTCAAAGTCACTGCTTTCCCCACTGAATTGCTGCTGACTGGCGGAAGGTAATCAGCATATCACATATAACCTGTGTAAATGTTTTAAATCAGGTCTATCTTGTGGCCACATATTGGTATGGGTGGGATTTGAGGGTGCAGCATTATGGTGTTTCAGCACAGCAGTACGTTAGAATGCCATGGTATAATGTGTGACTGATTGGGGTGGTGAGTCAGTGCATTACTGCTCTCTTCTGCCAGGTGAACACCACTCAGGGACGGAATACGAGGTTTATAAACAGGAATTGAGAACTGTTATGAAAGCAGAAATGACCTGATTATTACAGACAATTATTACTTTCTGGGGTTTTTTTTTTGAGATTTGTTCCCTTAAAAGCAGTCGCGATGTTTAAAATCAACACAAAAGCTACTGCTTTGTGGAAAAAGGTTAGAAAAAATAAATGAGTCAAAAACTCAGAACTGAGAGACTAAATCTCTCCCTTGCAGGCATCCCCTGAAACCACATGGGATCCTGTGCTTTTGGTTTTGAACGTGTACTCTACTGAAGGCAAAAGACAAAGCCAGACCTCCTGGGGTCTGGGCAATGCTTGTGTTCCCTCATACCTAACCCAACACTGCTGAGCAGAGGGTCTCCATATATCCTAAATACTAGATTCAGATTCAATGGATAGAGGCGTATCTCGATGCCAGGAAACTTCCAAGTCACAAATTCTAGGTCTGACATGATTTTTGTAGGTCTCTCTATGTACTAAGACCTTCTGATCTCACCCTTGGTTTCAATTCACCTTCACCCATGTAAACAGCACAAGAGATTCAACAGTCTGTTTCCTGGGGTCAGGTCTGGTTCCAGACTTCTGAATGTCAGGGTTGGCAGTATCGGACAGTATCTCTTCTCAATTTTCCCACCTTGTTATGCTGTACCAAGAGAGTCTGGAGAGGTATTTGACCTTCAGCACTTGCCTTGCCAACCTACTGGAGAAACTGAGGTTTAGCTGCCTGAGAGGAGTGAAATGCAAAACTCAAAATCATTAAAGCAATTTAGTTTAATAATTCAATAATGTAAACAAGGATGAGCAAAAGCTAAGACCTCACATCCAAAGCCAGATTTTGGTTGTTTAGGGATGCAGAAGTCTATGTTTGATCTTCCTCCCTCAGTTAGTATTTTTGGGGCAGGGCTGGGCTTTCTGAGTCAAAAGCATTTTTTTACACAGCCAGGACATGGTATAGTTCTTTAAATGCAGTACAGCTTGTCCAAGGAGTCATCAGTACCATGTCTCTCACTCAGACTTGTGCATTTGCAACATGTTTATCTCCCTTCTGCAAGATAGATATTTGGCTTTTGCAACAGGAGGTGGGTAAATTTCCCCCAAAGAGCCAAACTCAGCTCGGGAAAAATGGGCTTGCAGCAACATGCCTGCATGGGGCTGACAGGGGGGAACAGGACACGTCTGACTGAGATATTGAGGGAATTAACTATTTTTTTTTCCTGAGGACTCCCTTCCCTTCTGTGGAAGATGTCTTCTCACTTGCACTCTTTGTCTGCTCTTCAAACTGATGCATAAGCTGTTTGCAAAGCGCCTAACACGGATGACACTATCCGAGTCTGCTGCGGGTATTAATGGATAATTGAAGCAGTAATGCAAGTGAATGGTGAGCATCCTCCAGTGTGTAATTCACTGGTGTCCTCACTTCTACAGAAACTCACAGATCACCAGCTGATCCAAGGTCTATTGGGGAGAAGGAAAAAAAAAACCACTCACATACACAAACGTAGATTCTACCTTGTTTTAAGACTTCCTGAAGCTTACAGTGAGATTTGAATGAAAAACATTGTTTCTGAAAATAGTAACTTCAATAGTTGAAATATAGGAAGGCAATGCAATCTCCCTGCAGGTGCAGATAACCTTCTGGGACTTACACCTGGGACAGAGAAGGTAAAGCATAACTCACAGAGAATGGAGAAAGGATGAAAAAAAATCTCTGAAAAGCTTTCATCAAAGAAAATTGAATTTAGGGGATGAATTTGCCCCATAAATCTCAGAGTAAAAATAGCCAAGGCTGGGTGATAGTGGTCTGAAAAATGAGTTCAGTTAGAACGGTCACAGCTTTGATGGATAGGGGAGCTGCTTCTTATCAGGTCAGGCCAGTAATGGAAAGGCAATGGGATAATCATCAAATAATTCTTTTTACTACCTATCAGTTACACATAAGTGGTTGCCTTACAGAACCAGTTAACTGGTGACAGTAAATCTGAGAAGAGCCTGTATGCTCCAAATGAGGATCTCCTTGTACTCCTCCCTTACTCGTTCAAGTGCATTTTATTTTTCCATCTCTGGTGTTGCCTGGGTTAGCTCTGACTAAGTGCTGTTGCCATCTGATAGTGTGTCTCGGCACCTGTGGGAAATGTGCTAGAGACGCCACACTAGTTTCAAGCAGACATGCATCACCAGCAAGCCCCCGTCCCCAGACTTAACTGGTTTCACCAGTGCAGCTAAGCTGAGATACTTTAAAAGATTTATTTTTCAGATAAGAGTAAAGCTGAAGTCACGACTATGGGGTTCCTAAGAATAATGCTTTTGTTACTATTGTTACTGCTACTGCTAATACTAATACTTTTACTAATACAGGTGATATAGCTTACCTAGTAGTGCTAATGATAAAAGCATCAGGAATAATAATAACAAAGACATTTTTCTCATTCTTCCTGAGCACTAAAACTTCCATGGCAAAAAAATTAAAAGAATAGCACTGACTTCCCAGCACCCTCTGGCCTTGGAGACCTGCAGTTTATCCATGCAGCAATTCCCTGGGATGTCACTTTGGAGCTACTGTTCTTTAAGTTTCCTTCAGGGGTGCCTTTAAAATGGGGGATGAAGGGTGGTTGGGTTTATGTGTGAAAATAAATAGGCTAGTGGCTGTGTTGAGGCTGTAACGAATTACAAACATAGCGTTAGAATCTAGTGATAAAATTTTGACCATGGCTGTGTTCACATGGATATGTGATATGTCTCTGCAGGTCATTTACAATTTTCAGAGCAGAAATGATGCCTCTATATCCAGATACCTCGTTGCTCCCTGTGTTTCCAAGTTGCAATATACTTCCGTTTTATAAAACATTGACCCTGATCTTATTGTGGGTCAACTCTTGTACTGAGGCATAGTGTATACATAGAACAGCCAGGTCAAAATCTTGTCTGGGCAATGACACTTATTATTTCCAGTATAATGGAGATAACCCCAGAACTGAGAAAAAAGGGTGGCTATTGGTATGGCACAGTCCCAGTTATTTCTCTTACTTGGGATGTTCTTTAGGAAATAAACTATCTTTCGGTGTAATGGTGTATACGTGGTCATGACAGGGTTGCATCCACCAATGAAGTTACTAAGCTTCTGTGAAGCAACTGTAAACCTGCAGCGATTCCCTGTGCTTCTCCTCAGCTGCAGAGTAGAAGACATCGACCTTTCTCACTGAGTGAGGGCCATCTTTTACTTTACCGCTTAATAACTTTTTCAGTGGCATCCTAATTTTATTTGGGCTTTGGATGCTGCTGTACTGTTCATACAATAAGTGTTTGTAAAAGGGAAATGGTTACTTCTTCATGCGTCTCCTTCTCTTTTTAACCCCTCAAAAAAATCTGCCAAAAGAAAAGTACTCACCATTTGATTACTAGTGATGTTGCCTTTGTAGTTTTCATCAGTAATTCCTCATCTTTAGAGCTTCAGCTATTCACAAAGCTGTGCAGTTTTTCTTCTGAAGCACCACAATATTCGGTGGAGCTTGAGCCAACTCATGAGTTTAATTAGTTATGTGACTTAAAGGAAAACATGGTTGCAGTTTCTTACATGCCATGTCACACTGCGCATCTGTCAAATAGGCTGTGGGAGTCTTCCAAGAAGTGCTTGCCCTGTTATTCAGAAAGCCAAGGCCTTTTGTTCCCTTCAGTGGCAGCTTGACTTAATAATTAATACTTAGCACTGTGTAAACATGAGTTAATGAATACTCATGCTACCCCGAGGCTAAGGATTAGTGCTTCCCTTACCTGAAGGGGGAGACTGGGCCACAGCAAGACCCGTTGTGTCTACTCCAGTTATGATGGCCCAGGAAACTTCAGGACTGTGATGCCCCTATAGAAGAAACTGTCTTTAGACAACGAACTGACACCAGATGGTTTTTTTTATTCAGGGATAGTAGGGAAAAACACTGAGTACAGTCGACCTGTGCTTCTGGACCCTGATCTTCTTGCTGGTGCAGCAGAAGGCCACGATACCCGCTCTTTCCAGACATAGGCAGGACTTCATGCTGCTGTGAGTGGGGCTGGCTGACACAAATTCAGTTTCCATGTCAAAATTATTCTTAAGGGACTATGACTCTCATGGCAGCTCCTCCTTGACCTTTTTGAAAGTTTGATGTCATCGACTGAGATGCATGGGCTTGTCACTCTCTATCATCTCATAAATCAAGAGAAATGGTGGATCCTTGAAAAATTCAATAGTTAAGTGCAGGTGCCAGAGTAAAATAGAATACAGAACTCAGGTCAAGGAGAAACAATCCAGGTTCAAACAAAGAAAAAACCTCTGTCAGATAATAATCCCTTGAGCATTTCGTTTTAGGAATACAAGAGACCATCTGGAGTCTCCTGCTCCACAGAGTAACTACGTGGAGTTTAGAAAGATACAGATGATGCCAAAAATATGCTCCTCTTCTCTGCCCTTTCCTACACAACACAAACCCCTATTCACCAGTGTTCCTGTACCATAAGAAGACTTTCAAAGTGCAAATGCCATACCCACAGTTCAGACCTACTGATAAGATAAGCAGGACAAATCTGGTCTCAGACAGCTGCTCCACAGTCTTGCTTTGGGCTAGCTCTATGAATGGCTCATCAGCTGAAGCTGGCAGACAAATTTTGTTTTTTTTTTATGTTCCCAAGGCCTGATTCGTGATTTTCAGTATGTTGATGATGCCTAAGCAATGGCTTGAAGTGCCTGCATGGATAGGAGAAAAACGGGGTGTCAGTGGTTTAACCAATCCACTCAAAGCTCTGGCAGAGTCCACAACTAGATCCAAATCTTCCAAAATCTTTCTGTGTCTGCACACTTAGTGGGGCGTAAAACTGAACCACAGTTGTGAGTCCAAGCACCTTCATCTATTTTTTCAATGGCATCAAAGGCCAATACATCGTAGCCAAAACTCTCCTTTCTTATGAGGCTGTGGATGACTTTAACCTTTTGCAGGTCAATACAAAGCTTGGCAGGGAAGGAACTCCAGGGGAAGGGGAGGCCTCTTCTTCAAAGCAGCTTAATCCTACTAGGGAATTGCTTCTGAGCCCACTGCTGAATGTCATCCTCCCCTGCCCGCCTCAGCATTCTGGTGAGGAATAACTCGATGGCTTAAGCTTCTCCCTGTGACTCGGGCTTCTCCCCAATGGTTGCAGTGATGACGCAGCAACAGCAGCTCATCACTGACTCACTCCATCGACGTCTCTGAGAGAAGCAGGGGCAGGAGGGAGACATGCGTTTCCTTCATTTAAATTCCAGATTTTCTGTGAAGGTGGCAAAGCATGCCTGAAACTGTCTGCATGCCGTGCTAGAGAAGCCTTCACACTTGCTTCCTCTGGGAAGCTGCCTGTGGCATCCAGCACCCCTCTGAGTCAGAGCTGGTGGCTCTGCTGTTTGTTTGTTTCGCTGGACATAGACAAATGCATCACAGGGGAAAACGGGAAATGAAAATATATTCAAAGGATGATCACTGGCCCAGCGGTGAATGCCGTAGCTTTTCACGCAACACAAGGGAAAACAAGACTTAACAATAGCGGCATTAATAAGGTATATGCGTGCCAAAGCACCACAAGCAACCAGAAACAGCTGCATGTTGCACAGTCTTCCCCAGTTCTCTGTGGCAATTTCCTTGGGATGTCTGATAAATCACCTTTGTCTCAAGCTGAATTAAAAAAGGCCTCTTTTGTCAGTGCATGTGTTGCTATGATGTTCCCAATGCTCTGGTTCCTCATCTGCAAAGCTACTGTGCAGCAGAGCCTCCTGGAATCCTTATCTTGGTGTCTGACACAGTTTTGCCCTGAACATGTTGTGCCTTTGCAAATTATAATCCGATTTGAAAGTGATACTTATCTCAAGTGGGCTAAATGACTTACAGTTCATAATCCTGGACTTCAATAAAAGTCTAGGCATCAGACACACAATATCTCTCTGTCCAGAATGTAGTGTTATAATCTGTCAAGGGCCCTTATTTGGGAAAGGGATTGAATTCCTTGTGTGTAGCACAGACATCATCGCTCGCATGATCCCCTAGCTTTCAAGTCATTACACCACTGACTGCTCCATTTCTCAAGCGACTTCTACAGCTTCGTTTCTGTGCCTGATCCCAGGAGTTTTATTTCCCTGGTTCACAGAGCACCGCAGCAGCAGTCTTCGTCATCAAACCACTGGTGACACTGATGTCTCAGAGTTCAAAGCCTTTATCCAGCTCAGGTGTCTCTGCAAACAAATTTCATCCAAGGGTTTTTTGACTAGAAAGGATATTGTCACACTCACGAAAACAGGAGGCTTCTCTATCACAGGTTTTTTTTCAGTATTTTCTCCAAATAATCTTCTCATCCATTAATGGGAGTCGTGCAGACCTCCATACACGCACTGTTAATATAGTGGACAAACATTTGGAAGAACACCTCAGAGCGCTGGTTACCTGATGCTCTGCACCAGCTCTTGCCATCACCAGGAAGAGGATACAGTTTCTGGGAGGTAAAATGTTGCTGGTGGGTGTTGCTGGTAACTGGCCCTTGCTGGCATACAAGCTTCTGTGATAACAACAGCAACATTCTGGGAAGAATCTGGAAGGGCAGCAGACAAATTGCAGCTAAGTCTGCCTACCCAGCCATTCTCTAGCCCTGCAGAGACTGCAGCTCTCAAAAGTATTTGCTCTAGGGCAAGGGAATGCAAAAACTGTTCTGTGAAATGAAAGCAATGTTTAGCATCGGAAGGCAATGCCAAATATGTTTGGCTATAATGACCCTGCAAATATAAAGCAGAGAGAGAGCAATATGAGGCAGAAGCAGACAGATGAAGAATGAGTGAGGTGGACCTGGAGATTTGGGTTAATTCTGTGCCTTGCTGCATCCAGGCAGCCTCAGACTGAGCAAGAGCCTGCTCGGCAGGAGATCAGGGTCCCATCACACGACTGAGCGCAGTCACCTGCAGGCAGTACTGAGTTTAGCTCAATGAGTGCCAAAGCTTCAGATAGACACTGGATTGGCTTGTGAGTATATTGCGATATTTTGCTATAAAGCAATACTCTTCTCCCAATCTGGACAACCTTGAATAACCTTACCCAAGCAGCTCTCTGACTGCTTTTGAGTCTTTCCTTTTGCAATCTGAAAAGAAGACAAGCGTTTCTAGTTCTAGGCTGACACTGTCCAGACGCATAATGGAAGCAACGTGCTTTGTTTCTGCTCCTCTGGTTGTGACACATAAGACATTGAAATGGGTCTCAAAAAAGCTGCACTGAGGAGGAGAGGAACAGAATGAGGTTTTTCCCCTCAAGTGGCTCCTGAAATGAATTTGTCTTCCTTTGGGCACTGCCCTTATGGTATTAACAAGGTATATACTCCACTTCCTTAGGACATGGGAATGACCTATTCTGCTTATGAGACCCATTTTATTCATATTTTTCACCACTATATGAATTCCTGTGAGGATGGCTTCCTCACCTTCCTCAAATCTCACGTCTATTTTCTAGTGTTACCACCATGCAAGGCATCAGACTTCCAACTAGCTGTTGGGGAAAGTGTTGTCCAATAACCAGGTAAGAGTGGAATGAAATCCCAAATTTTATGAGTTTTAATTTTTATGGCAAACAGTTTTGATTCTTCCAAGGATATTTGCTTGACACCGTTGCATTAAAATTTTGGAAATAAACTAGCCGGAGATTAGCTTATGGTTTGAAGGCAAAATGAGGTGCCATTACCAAAAATGCAGCACAGGCACTCTCTAGAGATGGGAGATGTCAGGTCTGTATCTGAAGGGAGGTTTGGAGATTCTGTTTAAGCCATTAAAGGTTTCAGGGCAAAGCTTAGGACAGCTGTGTTATTCACGAATGGCTCTTATACTCCTGGTTTGTTTATGCCACAGATTCTTACTGAAATATTATGAGTTAGAGAGTGATAAAACATTTTATGGTCTGCACATCCCGCTATAAATCCAGGTTGCCTTAGTTACCATCTGGCTAACTGCACAGGTGAGGACAGAGAGAGAGACCGAGAGGGTAAAAAAGAGATTAGTACTAATACATTTTTAAAATCTTGAAAGATCTTGTGAATTGTAATGTTGTGATACGATAGAAAGCTTTCAAGACCTGAACAATACAAGAGGACTATGAAAGCAAAGATTCAGATGAGCAGCTCTCTGACAAGATAGTGAACACACTTATCGGTCTTTTTATTAAGAAAATCGTGAACCTAAGCCTGAATATTGGCAAATCAAAAGCTTTAGTGAAGCTAATAGTTAGTCCCTTCTTGAACACTTTCTGTATTTGGGCTGAAGAGCTGTCTTCCCTGGTAATAAAATGTGCCTCAGCTTCTGATTGTGAGAGCAGGTGGCATGGCACAACTTATATCCTTATGATTAAATCACCTTCCCAAGCCTCTAATCCAAACTGTGTATCGGGACCAATCTAGTCTGTGCTGCCTCCTGGCCCTAATGGTTAGGCTGCACTGCCCTGTGAAGCAGGGACAGGCACCGCCCGTGTTAGTTAGCACTGACCAAAATCATGCCATGGGGTAACCTGATGACTGAACAGTAAAGACTGGATGCATGATAGCATGCTCTGGTCCATGCTTTAGTCTGATTTAGTGTAAATGGAAGCACAGGGAGAAAAGACATCTTCCAAATACCTTCAAAAATTGTATGGCTACTTGAACAAAGCAGGCTGGAAGGGTGGCACTGGTATTCCTGTGAAGTTTTGTGACATGGTTGTGAGTCACATAATAGTTGTTTTTCTTAGAGCAAGTCCCAGCTGCCAGAATCAACAGCAAAGGCTTGATATTCTCAGCCTTCATTCGAAAAGACAAAGGAGAAGATTAAATCAAATAATTCTAGCACACACTGTTGTGAAGGAAAGTTTGCATGAATGGAGGTCCCCCTGTGGGCAGAGAGGCCAACATTTCATAAAAGCTGTTATTTTAAGCCAAGCTCGTAATCTTCTGAGAACAGACTCATTTCTTTAGGAGAAGAGCAGTACCGCTAGCCTCTGACTCCTAATGCTTTCTTCATTCACTGCCATGTGTGCCCACGGTAAACCAAATTATGGTGGGGTTGTTTTTGTGCAGAAAAATGCACCAAAGAAGTTTGGAAACAAACCCAGAAGTGTCTGTCCCATGTCTGTTCTCTGCACACAATCTAGAAAGGTAGTCACGGCTCATTAGGCCCCTGGATTGGTTAATTGCTACTGAATAATATGATCATATAGGTTGAGAGCTGTGTATTGACTTACATGGGAGTCTGAGCCTCCAGGGAAGCTGAATACAGATGTTTGCAGTCACTCTTCTCTAAATGACACCCTGGGGATCTTGGATATTAGTGATGATAGCTCCTAACTGTCTCCTGATAAAAATAGTTTCTCTAAATTAGAGTGAGGAGAATGGATAGAAATCATGACACATTTATTTTATTTTTAGTCTGAGTTTGCACTGAAATCAGTAGGAAACGTGGTTGTGTGAACATGCTGGCTGTTTACTAGTCAGCATCTCCCAATCCCTTATGAGTTTCAACCAAATTTAAATGGAAGTCTGAGGTGACAGATCTCAGTTTTTTGATGTGTACAGGATAAAAGATGTTAGTAACGCTCTGAAAGAAAGGTCGTACGCATGGTAACTCCTACTAGAGGTAGGAGAATTCACACAGGAATGCAACTTTGGTACGTGGGCCTATGCCTATTGGGCTCCTGCTCAAAGGCCTACTAGTTTCTAAATGAGGTAGCAGAGGATAGGATCCCAGACACCAAAATGGATGTTGGGGATAAGTGGAAGAATTTGTTTAAAAAACTTATTTATTTTGGGGTAGGAGTGAGCTGCAGTATTGCAAAAGAAGCTGCATCTTCTTACCTGAACATGCTTAAAGCATTTGCTGTACTCTGCTATGTCAGAGGTTATGAAATGTTTGGCCACCTCGATCAGGTTCTAGCTTTTGTGGTACATCTCACTAAGGTTTTTCTGATTGTTCATGCCCAACCAATATTTGTTGACTCACTGTGGTGGGTTAACCCTGGTAGGCAGCTAAGCACCACACAGCCCTCCAGTGGAAGAGGAAGAGAATTGAAAGGGCCAAAGTGAGAAAACTTGTGAGTTGATATAAAGACAGTTTAATAGGTAAATCAAAAGCTGCAGACACAAGCAGAACAATGTAAGTTTATTCACTACTTCCCATTGGCATGCAGGTTTTTTGGCCATTTCCAGGAAAGCAGGGCTTCATCATGCGTAAGAGTTACTTGGGAAGACAAATGCTGTAATTCCCAATGTCCCCCCTTCCTTCTTCCCCCCCAGCCTACTCGCTGATGGGGTGGTGTGAGAAGCAGAAAAGGCCTTGATGCTGTGTAAGAACTGCTCAGCAATAACTAAAACATCCCTGTGTTATCAACATTGTTTTCAGCACAAATCCAAAACATATCACCATACAAGGTACTATGAAGAAAATTTACTCAATCCAAGGCAAAACCAGTACATTCACTAAGGAACTCAAGTATTATACATCTCGATTAAAAAATGACCCAGATCTTTTTCTTCAATGGTAGTCATATTAATGAACCATAATAGGTAAGCTGAACGCTAAGTTGATGTGCTTCTAGGGAGGAAGCAGGATCCTCCATTCAGGTGAAGGTGGAAGGGTACCCAGGCAGGCATGTGCCTTTTCTTCAGTAACACTGGCAGGCTGGTGGTATTAGCTTTCACCACAATGTAATGACCCCCTTTCACAAAACCTGCACTCATGCAAGCATGTACTTCTTGGGATAATCAGACCAAACCAGCTTTTTCAGCAGCTGTGCATGTTGAAGGCAGAGTTATTGAAATTCACCCGCAGACAGAAGAGTTGGACATCAATCCTTATTCTCAATTCTGGCATTGAAGTTGTGGTTCTTCAGGGTTTCTTTTTACCCTTCTCCATTATGAATGCAATCATAACTTACTTTTATTATATGTTGAGACTTTCCTAAAGAGATTATAATATAAAAGCAGCTTTCAAAGTGTAACTAAGAAATATTTTTTCTCACTGATCACTGGACTAGGTGGGACCAAATATTAGGTTGGAATACAGAGTTGAGTGCAAAATAGTCCCCAGTACTTTCTCCATGGCTGCCAGTTTCCTTTGCTGACTTGATGTCTGAAATATACTGGACAGATATTTTTTCTAGCAGTGTTAGACATAGATGAGTAATTCTTATGGTCTTTAAAAAGAGTTCGGGCAAACAACTACCCATCTGCACAACTAATGTACTTATAACCACCACATCTTGAAATTGCCTGGCTTCCTTTAGAGGCCCCTTGTTCCAGCAATTGAAACTTACTGAAACAATAAATATGGCAATGTTGTCAATTCTGATGGGGTGAGGAGCTCAGAACTGGTTAGTGTTAATTTACTCCTTGAGGTGGTTTGGATTTTGACAAAAATATAGTGTTTTGCTGTTGCTGTTTCAGTTTGCTGGCTGAGCATTTCTTTAAATGCTTACTGCCTCTGCTCAGCAATATAAAAGCAAGATTGCTTTTTATTGCCATTCTCTCCCATTGTCTCGTTCTCTTACAGTCTTAGCTAAACTTGTCAATCTGAGAACTTCATTTGCAATTTGCCAGGAGCCCTCAGGCCATATTTCTTGTGGTAGTTCTTTGTCTCCTGGGAAAGAAATAGATTCACCTCTAGGAGCGTGAGATGACAAAGGACCACCATGCATCCCCCTGTGCAGGTTCTATGGGAGCTTGTGATGCTGTGGTAGGAGGGCTACATGCTTTCCCTTGCATCCTATTCGCAGTGGGACTAAGACAGCAAGCTGATGGATCCCAGAGCAGTGTTACAGCTCAGGGAATTGTATTTGCTGTTCTGGGGACTGTTCTGCCCAGACCTTGTCTGCTGCTCATTCCAGTGCTGGTTCCCTTCCCCTGCCTGTGGTCCCCCATTCCCCAGGCTCCTCATAATATTTCCATGCACAGCCTGGTTCTTGTCCCTCCTGCTCCTCTTGGCTGCCTGGGTATCAGCCACTCTGCTTTCAGTCCCATAACTGTCCCTACCAGGCAAAAGAAGCAATCACAGGAAAAATTTGGTCCATTCTTCCAAAACCTGGGATGGAGCATGCTTGCTAGACTGAGAGTTTTAGAAGGACCTAGAGTCTCTGTGCAACATATTCTGATGAAACTGCAGCTCATCAGGCACAAGAAGAGTGGATAGGATGCTGCTGATAAGTGAGGTATGGAGGTGAGCATGAAGGTGTTAGAGAATCATCATGAAAACAGCGAAATAATTACTTTAAATCTATGGAAGATTTATTTCCCTAGATTTACTTTAAATTACTTGAAATCTGCTTCTTTCCTTTGCCTCATTCCTTCAAATAGCAGAAGTAATTTTGCTGAAATTTTCTAAGGACTCTGCTTTTTCCACAACTAATACATTTATGGAGAAATGTTTAAGCCTTCTAACCTCCAAGCTTGCAAACAGTAAATAACAGTTAGGGTGTGATAAGAAACTTTCTGTTGATCCCAGTGGAAGTTGAGGACAAAGAGAGAAGGCTGAGACAGAAACACAGGGGACAAAGAGGAGAGATCAGTCAAAATGTGTCAGATCAGTGAACGCATGCAGTCCTGCCTTGACGGCTCACTTTTGCTTGTTTTCCTCCAGAAAAAAAAAAAAAAAAAAAAAAAGGGCCTTTTTGTGCTCTGCAAGTACAGCCTGTGTCTCACTGAAGATGCCGAAAGGGGGAAGGGAAGGCTCACAGAGGAGCTGAAAAGTGATGGGAAAATTCCACTCATGATTCATTTCTGTGCTTGGAACTTGAAATTCAAGGTTCAAACTTCATTTAAAGGGATATGATTAAAGCTTGTGGAGTTCGTGAAGGGATTTCTGCATACAGAGATGGATAACGGTGCCTCACAGCACTTGCAAAAGGGTCTAAGCAGGGTGGGTGCCTAATCCTCTACAATTCCCTTCTTAGGCCCTTTTGTAGATCATACTGAGTTCCCATCTCACATCTTAACATGCCTTTGTAAACCTTGTGTAATCTTGTATTCACCAAATTCCTTTGCTTGGTTATACAGCAGGCAGCTATTTGCAGCAATACCCTATGAGAACAGCAGATGCTTTCATGCAGCATTTTCACAGAATAGTTTCCTTTCTACAAACTGTTTTATCTTCCCAGTAGTAACAGCAGCCCTTCAGGTAAAGCAGAACACCAGGGCACTGCTGATACTGAGCATTCCCTGTATTTGTGCTGTACTCAGACCAATAAGGTATCTTCTGGCTCTCACTTTACCCAACATAACTCCAACCTGGTATTCATTTACCAGCTACTGAAGTCTCTTACTATGACATATTCTCATCCTTCCACTTCTCTTTCTCACTTCCCTCAAAAAACAAGCACTTCAGGACCCAGGTCTCCTCTACTTTTGGTAAGTCTGAATACAGAAATGACGTAGGTGCATCCTTCCCCCGCCCCCCCAGCTTCATTGTTTGAGATGGAAGAATAATTTTTGCTGAAACTTTAAAGATATATATATTTATATCTTTCCCCATTTTGTGGCCTATTTTTAGACGCTACTGCCAAGTATCATGAGCTACTGCTTGTGAACAATACATTACAGGTTGATATATATTGCCTTTCCCTTGTTTCTCATCTACTGCAACTGTAAAGAAGAATGTGGCTTGAAATGAACTACATCTGAGTAACTTACTTTATGATCACTTGGAAGAGTCAATCAGTTTTTCAAAAAAGTTGTAATTGATTTTATGTAAGAAAGTAACTCCCTAGCTAGAGGACTAAGTAGAGAGAAGTCCGTTTTTTAAGAGTATTGCATTTGTCTAAATCTCTTTACAGAGCTGCCTGAGTCTCAGGCATTGCAAAAAAAAAAAAAACAACCCCAAACTCAAGCAAAATAATAGAAAACAATGCCCAAAAAGGTCTTGAGAAGCTACCTAATTGCCCCTTTCAAAAAAGCCAAAGCTTAATAGATGTTTCTTTAGCCTAACGACTCTCAAGCATTAGGTTACAAGCAAAGAGCCTGTCGCTCTCATGCCCCATGAAATGTGTAGAGGCCCTTGGGCAGGAGCCCTCACTCATGAAATTTCATGTGTTTTTTTTGCATTTTTACTGCCCCTTTTTCCTGTTTACCTCTCTCAAAGCTTCTTCCTCTTCCACACCCATGAAACAGCTGTGACACCTACTCAGGGTGATAGGCTGAAACCTCCTTACTTTACTCTGTGCTAGTTTTAGCAGGGATGGAGATAATTTCCTTCATAGTAGCTGGTATAGTGTTATGTTTTGGATTGGTGAGGAAAACAGTGCTGGTAACAGACTGATGTTTTAGTTATTACACTGCCAGGACAGCTAAACCCAACTGACCATAGGGATATCCCATACCATATGATGTCATACCCAGCAATAGAAGCCAGAGTGAAGAAGGAGGAAGGGGGGGATATTTGGAGTTATCGCATTTGTCTTTCTAAGTCACCGTTATGCCTGATGAAGCCCTGCTTTCTTAGAAACAGATAAAAATCTGCCTGCTGATGGGAAGTAGTAAATTAATTCCTTATTTTGCTTTGCTTGTGCACACAGCTTTTGTCTGTGGGTCTACTAAGCTGACTTTATCTCAACCCATGAGTTTTCTCACTTTCACCCTTTTGATTCTCTGCCCCATCCCACTGGAGGGGAGTGAGTGAGTGGCTGTGTGGTCCTTAGCTGCCTGTTGGGGTTAACCCATGACATACTCCCCATTTTCACATGGATTTACCCCTGTGCAGCTGTGAGCAAGCTCAGCTTGGCAGAAGTGCTGTAAATGGCTGTTAAGGTGTGAAGTGAGGAGAAGCTGGACAGATGTTGGGAAAGTGAAGGGTCATGGGAATCCTTGCTCGATGTTGGACTGGGACTTGAGTGTGGCTCTGCTAGTATGACCAGTAGCTACTTTACAAGAAGGTGAAAGTATTTTTTGGGGATAGAATAGACAATTCTCATTGCCAGAAAAAGATAGATGGCTGAAGGACACAAGGCCTGGGATGAGCAGAGGGTGCAAGTTTTTTGTGTGGCAGAAGGTGGGACTCAGCGGTCCCAAGTTATTACAAAAAGAAGGTGGCAAATTTTGATCTGAAGATCTGTTGCAAGCAGTCAGCATCCTCTGTCCCTGCATTAAGGCCAGCATTCCTTTTCATAGTCTGCAGGAAATTCTTCACTTAAGAGTTTCTTAAGGAATAAGGATGGAGGCCAACAGCTTCAAATGGCAAGCCTTATTACTTGTTTTCACAACATTCTCCAGCCTGATTCCTGAGATGGCAGATTTTTGGATCTGGCTGTTCACCACAGGTCAGGTTTTGATGCCCCCAAAGAGGGTGATTTCATAGCATCTTAACCTTCCCATGAAACATCCCTGGAATCTTTTAGAGATGCATGTTTGCCAGTTATTTGCCAATAGTCCCTGCTATTTTTTTATTATTTTTGTTTTTGAAAGTGTGGATATGAAAACTGCACACAGTACTGCAGTAGTGGTTTCTCCAGTATTCTATGTAAAAAAGTAGGTAATTCTTCTCTCCTACTGCTATTTATGTTCTTCTGCTTATGTTCTTCTTATGCCTGAGTGAAAAAAAAAAAAGAAAAAAAGAGACACCGATCACACCAATGTAATCTCTCAGCAAAGTTCTTAATGAGTATTCCTTGCAAAGATACAAAGAAATGGAAAACATAATGTTTTCTTCTTTTGGTTCCTCTGCAATATGCCAAGAAACATTGCTCTACATATTATCAGCATTATAAATCTAATCCTGCTTAGAAACACTTGTTTAAGAGATAAGAACCAGAGACCAAAATACATAAAAACTTGATGCTGGGTCTGCAACTATTGCTTTACAACAAATGACAGGAGGGATTTATTTTTCCTTATTTCTCCTCTCAGGGAATTCATAGCTTTTGCTTTATGACAGATAAAAATATTTTTAATAACCCTGCAACAAGGAATTTAGTGTGTGATTCTTAAAAACTAATGCAATACAAACAAAACCTTCTCAGCTTCAGGAGTATGAGTGATCAAAGAGTGTATCTGAAACACCTCCGGTGCAGCCTGGTATAGTTCCATTCATTGGTGGCTCACTTTTTCCATACAAGTATAAAAAACCAGCTAGATCTAATGCATTCATATCCAGTCCCTTTTTTACACTTCATTTCCTGTTCTTATTATGAAGCATTGTCAGACAACTAGATCTCTGTACTTTATGGTTCATTAGCACCCTTGCCAAAACACTCACAGGATTACCAAACGCTGGAGGCAGACTCACTATTTGCACAAACCACATACACATGCATACACACACAGGCTATTTAGATTGAATTATTATTCATAAATTAGTCTTAATTAGACTGTTCATCAGTCTGAGAGATTATGCTCCCCTGTTACGAGTAGCATTAAATTACTTCTTAAAATTCATTACCATAGCTTGTTTTTCATGTGTGTTTTTTCCCCACCGTTTGAATAATAACATCTTCTTATTGCCGAAACAGTTGAGAAGATTTTGACATTGCCCAGCTTGGTGTTAACTCTGTAATCCTGACTGGGTTCCTCCCCTTGCACAAGAGGGGAACAGTTATGGGACAAGATCTTATCGAGCAAAACCGGATGACAGGGAAATGAAGCAATCAAGATCTGTCCTGGCTTGCATCCCCCAAGGTTTCATACATGTGATTCCCCATCCACACCTTCTACATCCTGGGCAGACCCTTGCACTTCCAGTGGTCTCTTTGAAAGGTAGCTCCTATCTTAAATAGAGGGTTTAAATAAACATTGTGCTGAGGTACTTAGATCCTGAAAAGGAGGGGCATTAATCTGTCCTCAGCATTCCCAGTTTCCTAGCATGGGTGCTCTCAGCTTTCATGTGCGACTTCTACAGATCCTTTTCAGAAAAATCTAAATCTCCTTCCCCTCTGCAGGGACCCTGAGCACTTGTCCCAAGTGCAAGGTTTCTACTATAAAGCCACGCACCAAAATAGGATTTGCCACCCTGAGCCTCACGTCGGCTGACTGAACCTTTGGGAGGTCTTGGCTGGACAGAGAGGGTCAGTGCACGGGGTGGGGAGAGCCATTTCTTTTTCCAATGGCCTGTCTGATGTAGTTTAATGCTTGCTCTCAACTTCAGAGTGCAGCTGTTTGTCTGCAAGGAGTGCAGGCTCCTGTGTTTGGAAATGGGTCTTTGGATCTGGCATCTGCACAGACAGCTGGATCTTTCCCACCTTTTTCACTGGAAAGCATCCACTTGTGATGCCTCCAGCTGGGCAGTCAGATTGCCCCCTTCTCCATGTTCCTTAACAGACTGCACTGTCAAATGCTTTTTATTTTGCTTGTGACACAGTAAGGCAAGAGGCAAGAAAGCTCAGAAAAATATAATACTCACAAGCAGCCAAGAAGAAGAAAAGACAAAACAAATCCTCCCACCGAGGCAGAGATCTCGGAGCTTATTTATTTCAACTTCCAACTTACGCTCAGATTTTCCAATTTGCTGACGTTGAAAAGCGCATAGACTCTTGGCTGAGGTACAAGATTTCAAGCTCCTTTTTATTTTTTTTTAAAAGCAGAATTTACATCTACAGCTGCACAGGGGACAGATAAAAGACTGGGCAGATAAAGCCTGCCCTTTCCAGGATGGGGAATTCGCGAGCACTGTGATAAATTTCAGAGAAGGAGAGCTGTTTCCTTTGAGTTTCAGTTGTGTTGTGGTATTGAAAACCGTCAAAGGTAATTTCCTTGTTATCAGAACTGTAAGGGAGGAAAGAGACATTGCTGGATTATTTACTTGATTGCTACCTTTTCTTCCGTTGGGATTTCAGCATCTGTGGTCTTTCCTGATGATGGCCAGCTTGTCTAACTATGGTATTAAAGTGTCCAGCCAATCTATTATCTCTCTTCAAAAAGGGCTTCCAGGTACAAGGAGGACCAAAAATCTACTGTCAAAGTGTGCTCAACTTGCTTTTTCTCTACTTGAGAATTACTTTAACAACTTGCCATGCATCCAGCTCAGCTGAACCCCAGCAGTACAGCAGGAACCAAGCGGAAGGTAAACCAAATTAAGGGCGTGACTCACAGTTGCTCTGGGGAGTGAGATGAGCTGTTATGACTGATCCTTGCTGCTTAGTTCAAACAGTCCTTGTCCTCATGGTGAAGAGAAGGACTTGCTGTGCAGTGGTTGCCCACCTTGCCTCATTGCCATACCCGTGTCATCGGCTTCAGAGGGCTAGTGAAGGGCAGCAGGCTTTTTTCCTGGCTAAAAAGCAAACTGGTACATATTCATGTTTGCTCGAGGCTCCTATGGCTTTTGCTGACCTTAACCTGCTGCAGATCATGAGAGCTCTGCGTCTCTAAGTTACCTACTCAACATGGAACCTCTAGAGTTCGTCTATCTGCGCCCACAGCTTGAAGAGGTGAGACTCAACCTTCCCCATAGACACGTCCCCAAATATTCCAAGTTAGGACTCTCCTGTAAGATCCATGAAGTGTAAATTTCCCCCAATTATATAATTTTCCTTCAATTTTTTTCAGCCAGTATCGTGTACTTATGACTGATTTTTAAGCTAAAACAGATTTATAATGCTCCTTAAACTTGAAATGCCTTAGTCCTGATTCAAGACTTTTCTTCTCCAGTGGGGCTGCGGGGCGGCCTGTGTGCGGAGGGCTCGGGGCTGCCCCGTGCCGGACACAGCCGGGCCCAGCCGGCTTATAATCCAGTAGTAGTACAAACCTCCTTATTGCTGTTTTCTAAACACGAGATGAATTTAACATTATGTATCGGGCGCCTGTGCCCAGGCGCTGCAGAGACCCCGCTGGCGCAGAGAGCCAGCCTGCAGCCCGGGGAGGGCCCCAGGCCGCAGCGGGGGGATCTTTCCTGCAGGAGCTGCGGCCGTGGAGAGCCCCGGCGGGAGCAGGTTGTCCCTGAAGGACTGCAGCCCGGGGCAGGGCCCGCGCTGGAGCAGGGAGAGGTGTGAGGAGGGAGGAGCGGCCCAGAGGGGCTGCCATGGGCTGACCGCAGCCCCCATCCCACCCCTGCGCCCCCCGGGGTGGGGAGAGGGGATGGGAGTCCTTTGGAAGCTGGGAATGGGAAAGGGATGGGGGGAAGTTGTTGGTTTTGTTTCTCACCATCCAAATTTTCTTTAATTGTCAAGAAATTAACTTAATTTTCCTTGGTTTGAGCCTGTTTTGCTCATGACAGTAACTGGGAAGTGATCTCCCTTGTCCTTATCTCAAGTCACAAGGTTTCTCATCCTGTTTCCTCCACCGTTGAAGGAGAGTGAGAGAGCAGCTGGGTGCAATTTTGGCCCTTAGCCAGGGCTAACCTGGCACATCATGACAAATCAGTCATGTAATTAAAAGCATCTATTTGTTTTCTTTGCTTCTTAGACAATGTCTTTCCTTACGATTGCATGTGCAAAACTCCAGTAAAATTGTTCATCGTCGACTCTTCTGTTGGCAGCAAAACCCACTGTCTCTTCAGTGTCCTAAGATGTAATGACTGAAGATTTTTGCTGTCTTAATGTAAAGGCACCGGGAAAATGAAACCTTGCTGGTAAAGCAGCTTGTGTAGAGACACATTTAGACTTCATGAGAAATGTTTAGCGTCACAAATGCTTTTGAAAACATGAGTGACTGGCACACTGCTGAGGACCTAATGGGAGCAGCACTGGTGAATACCACGATTTAGTTCCTCAAATAGCGGCTGAGGTAACTGTCTCTGGGAAATGTTAGAAACTCTGTATGTTGTCTTCAGAGTACCCTTTCATGGCAATAGTCCCAATGGGAAAGCGTATTTAGCATCACTGTGATTCTGTAAGTACTGGAATAGGTTAACTGTTGCAGCTATCTCTTTGTTTTCTGCTAATGCAGTTTCTTTGCCTGACTGCTCACACTTTCAAGATCAAGGGACCACATCCTTATATTGGCCATTTATCTGACTAGTTTTTCCCTTCAAGCCAAAAAAGGATCTGTGATGGCCAAAGTTGCTTCTGAAAAACCTATAAAACATTCTTTCAGCATATAGGGTTTTCCTTGCTCAGATCTCTACTCCATCTGGCTACACAGATTAGACAAGGTGTTTTGAGAGACTGAGTTGTTACTCCTCTTCAGCAGCAGAAGTTAAGGGCAAGTGGGAATCTAAGGACCAGAAGTGTCTCAGTCATGCCAATTTGTTCCTTGCTAGCTATGCAGGAGATAACAGCCTGGGAAATGTGATAAGCTAAGCTTGAAATTGTGCCCTACTACACTCCTGGTCTGGACTTAGCAGGAAAGGGGGCACCATCTGGTTGCCTGATTAAAGGCATCCAGGACCACTTTAGAGTCACTAAGGCATCCTGCCTGAAACTGCCTTTCCTCTAGGTCCTGTGGCATAACTGTGCAGCTGCTTGGATGCCACTGGCGTCTCAAAAGTCACTACACACTTATTTTTGGGCTACTGAATTGAGCTCAAAGAATCAAAATGGCAAAGAAGTGCATATCTTCCACTCAGGCTTTCCCCAGACCTCATGCTTCCACCTCCAGCTTTTAGTATGAAAGAGAAATAATGGTTTAAGCTTTCCCCAGTGTTCAGATAAACAGAGGAATTTAGTATTACTAAATACACAGATTCATAGCAATTTCAGTCATGATCAGTGGAAATATCTCCATGACACTGACTTGAGTCTGATTCAAGAGGAGCCTGATTGGGGTTACGTGCTTCGTGGAAAGGGGATTGTATCTTTGTCGTAGCAGTGCCAATAAATGACAATGATTAAGTGCTGAGCAATACGCTATAGTCCCCTAAAGGAATGATTGGACAATCTATTTAAAACCAAGATAAACGGAAAATTGGAGCAAACACTGTGGGAAGTCTCATGCATTGACAGTGGAGTGACTCTGTCGTGCTGTCAGTCTGGAAGTCTGCTGGTCTCGTATTGGTGATTCTTCCCTTAGTTGCTTTGTGGACCAGCATGGCCAAGAGCAGCTTCAGACATGCAAACACTAAAGAAAATGTGAGTAAATGAAAGCCACAGTATTATTTTCACTGGGGGCCAGTAGCAGGAAGAAAATGTTAGGGAAGCAGAGGACAAGGTAGAAAAGTTTGAAGTCCAGGAAATTCCCCTAAGAGTGAGAGAAAGGTATAGGTAAAAGTGGAATAGTATGCATGAGAATACGATAGGGATGAATATGAAAGACAGGTTAGGGCAGGGAGAAAGCCACTTAGTGGACATGGGTCTAAGCTTTGTGTCAGGAAACCGAAGATCTCTCACCAGTGCAGTCATGATTTACCTTCAGGTTAATTACTTGCTTTCTCTGGACACCTAATTCCCTTTCTGCCCTTTATCTACCAGCCTTTAGATGTGAGGCTCACTACAGCAAGACTATTCTGTAGCTGTATGAGGACTGGCACAGTGGAGCCCTGATGAGTGACACAAATAGCAAGGACAAAGTACAGCTAAAGAGAAGCCTATCCCTTGGAGGCATCTGGGATCCCAAGCAAGCAGGAGGTGGGTGGGAGTGAACAAGAACAGCTGGTTATAGAGCATCCTCACCAGCTCACTTGTTCAGTGCACCAAGATCCCTGATGAACTCATGGATCAGGAGGCATTTGGCACCGCCAAATGCAACCATTACCCTTGACAATAAGTTAAAGGGGTTCACTTCTCCAGAGTGGTTTCAGAAAGTCAGGAGGGAGACAGCTTGCTTTTTACTTTCCTGGTGTTACTCTTCCATGATTACATTCCAAGTAACTGTTGTAAAGACATCAGAAAGTCACAGGACAAGGAGCAGTACTTCTGAGAGAAGGAGTGGTGGGACTTACCTATGGAGAAGTCTAAGGATGACTAAACATGAGGACAAACTTCCCTCCCATCTGTACTTGTTCCTCTTCCCAAGTCCTTTGTGCTGAAGCTTGCTTTCCACCTGTATTCTAGGCGTGCTCTGGCTGCCTGGTTCATATGGTTTTAGAAGCCTCCTGATGTGAAATAATAATAAACAAATGAAAGAGGTTATTGAAAACATTACAGACCATAATTTTAATAAATGTTGGCTCCTGTCACTATGTTCTCTAGTATTTATAGTTTTATATACTGCCAACAGATCCAAGTGTTTTGTCTTTTTGACAAACATTTCATGCAATCATAAATTAACTCATTTTTCAGCAAAATTTGACATCAGCAGTTAAGCTGTCAGTATATAGAAGTACTAGGGTTCGCAAATCCTCATCTCATAATGAAAACAGAGAGCTTTAAACGCGTCCCAGACAGTGAGCTATGTGTGTCCAGGCTGAGTCTGCTATCACAGGCCACATTGGTCACAGATCTGAAAGGCGGTGATTCTGCAGCTCATGCTGCAGCCAAAACGGATCTCACAAATGTTGGCCTCTTTAATAATCCTACACAGGTATGCAGGAGCAACTCCTGAGCTTTTGAGGTTGAGGTTAGTTAGTTGTTTCTAACTGGCTTGTGTCGAGCTCCATGTGTTGCTAATTTAGATCTTGAGAAGTTCTGCACCAAGTGGGTGTTTTTTTTAGATGCACTTCTAATAAAAACAGACTACAGAGTGATAGAAGATTAGTTTATCCACTTCATGCTGGGATTTACCCACTTTCTGATTTAGTAGGACACTTTGGGCAGATAGATCTGCTGCCACCTCTTTTAAGGGAACCGCAGAGGAGGAGGCAGAGCTGCCCTGAGCTATGTAGAAGCTCGGGAAGAGCTCTGTTTGTAGCTGTAATCCATATGAATCTTTCATTCTGAGCAAAGGCTCATGCTTAAAAAGCCCAATCGTTTAGTCTCATTAGCTGTTCCTGCTCTTGAAGAGAAAGCTCCTCCACCCTCCACAGACCTCCTCAGGGGGACATCCTGCCTGCAGAAGCCTGTCTAAGCATAGTGCTGTTAAGGCACTCCTCAAAAAAGGGAAACTTTTCACCCTTCCAGCACCCCAGAGCACAAGGTGGAAAATGCCTCTTATCTATGCAAAGATGGCAGATGAAGTTACAGCAATGAGTGGTTCCTTGAAGGAGTTGGGGCAGAAGGCAAGAGTGAGAAGATGTACCCAGGCAACTCAAGAAGCCTGTATCTATGTTTGAGATGTAATGAACAGAGAGAGTCCAACTCACATTGCCCGGACATCAAAGTGGCCACATGTGTCCCAGATCCAGGGTCTATGACCATGCTAATGGGTTTCTTGGGAGACTGATTTTCCTACCCTCAGCATAGCACTGCACCAACACAGCTACACATCTTTGCCTGGAAACTGATTCATGCCAAGATAACTGTGAGCAAGACAGAGCAAATTCAATTTACTGGTGCATGCTGAAAGGGACTGACTGTTTCATTTGGATTAGCAAATCGTCTAGGTCAAGTTTTAGGAGACAGTGTGAAGGGACTGTGACAAGACTCCACTTGTCATTCACTTAGTACCCACTGTGTAAACATATGACTTTTTGGCACATACCACTTGGTCTCTGTTGGGTCATGAATCTTCCACAAGAACCATGTCATATCTGTGGATGTCTAGGACATGGTAGGGCATTTCATGATGTTTGCAGAATTAAAGGAAATCTTAAGATCCATGGAAACATTAACAACAGACTTCACTGTGTTTTGGAGCCTACTTTCAAATGACTGGGGGATTTGTGATCCAGGAAACTTCTGCACTGAGAAAAAGGTTTCTATAACCCTTGCTTGACTGCAGATTTCTGCTTGTGTGGGGAAGAAGAAAGTGCTGGCTTCCTGCTCTGGGAGCCAGTATGGAGCATCTCCCTTGTGCATCTCGGGAACAAACCAACAACAGCCTCTGTGGATACCATTTGTTGTTTCCATCCTGTCTGTTAAGAGACTGGTTGTGGCAGTGGTGGCTGTTTAATTAAAAATAGCCACCATTCCCATTATAGGGAGTTAAGTATTAAGTTGGAAAAAATAAGTGCTTATGCTTTAATAAGTGGCAGCCTTCAGATTCGCTAGTGACAATAAAAGCAGTACCATGCCGATGGCTTGCATTTTTTGTTCAGTGTTCCTGCTTCAGCTAATGTCTAGTCTCATTCATCATAGCTTTTCAACATTTTGGCTTCCCTCCCAGGCAAGATATGTTGGATTTGATTTTTTTTTTTTTCTAAAAGGAATAGAATATAATAGGAACCATTTTTGTTTAGCTGCAGTGAAATATACAAGGAGATAAATAATACCTGAATCAATAAAGGGTGAGACCACAGGTCTTACTGTTTAATGATTTAAACAACGTTTATTTCTCCATTCTTCCAAAGTGAAAAAATTGTGATTCTTTAAGCATTTGAAAATGGTTATAGACAAATGTTTGGATAAGGCCTTTGTTTATTTATCAGTGTCTCTAGTGTGTTGTGTCCCTCTTGTCTTCACTTGTTTAATACAAAGCCTTTCAAGATCTTTTCTCTGAACTACTTAGTTGAGGAGCGCATGGAGTATTTAATACAGTATAATTCTCAAAATGCCTCTGACACTTATACAGTTATCAATGAAGAACTTTGATCTTTTTGCTTAGGGAAACAAAGGAAAGCAAGATGGAAAGCAGGGTGTAAGAACAGGAAATACTTTCCTCTAGCAGAGCTAGGCTAAGGGTAGATTTGTCAGGTCTTTACAGTTTTGGCTCCAGTGATTCTGGATCTTCATTGACTTCAAACTCTGCTGGGAAATCTTCTTACCACCTGACTTGAACTCTGGGCTTCTGCTGTTGACCACCCAAGAGGAAGGCAAGAGAGGAGCTTGAGAAAGATGTTCCTGAGAACAAGGTTTTGGCACTAAAGAGTCTAAGAAAGGTTAGGCTGGCTCATGTAATCTTGTGCCCTGTCTGTTTCTTAATAATTTCTGTTTTCTGGTAAAGTGAACTACAGCTCTTTTTAATAATGCTGTGGATTCAAACCTCCCACTGGAGACTCCAGGCATTGCCCAGGTATTAACCCAGTATCATAACACAAATGGTCGAAACGAGTGTAGAAGGCCTAGCAGGAAACAAGGACGAGTCCTGGTATATTCATAACTATTTCCCCTCAACAATCTAGAAAGAGTGGGAGTATTTAGAAACAAAAGTGGCTTTTATTCTTACAAACTGGCTTGTTTTTACCACAGCTTGATGGTGGGTGGAGTTATGGGCTATTTCCTAGTGAAGAAAAATAGAAATGAAAGAGACTAAGAGACTTGTCATGATATCACATGGGGGAAAAGTAAGGCCATTCACCAAACTGTTGGACCTTTAGTGTTAGGGAACCCATAGAAATTCAGAGATTTCTCAGAATGAGTCTGAAACCACCAAAGCAGCTGAAAGTGACCACTGGGTCAGGCTAGATCCATCTGTGCTGTAAATTCAGCAAGTCAGATGAGCAGCTAGAATTACACTGCAGCCAGGAGTAAGGATGCTTTCGAAGGCAGTGATTTCCTCTTCCCACACAGTAAATCTAAGCCTGGTTGCTTAATTAGTTTCCTACATTTTGATGTATCTGAGCAAAGTGCTTGTCACATCATTCCCTGGTGCTCTGTTAACTGCAAACACGGGGAAGCCTTAACTGCACTATCCCAGTGTCCTGTTTGTGTTGGAAATCCTTGCAAATCCAGCCATCATAATCCCAGTCATTTTAAGTAATTATTCTTGAGTGTGTGTTTAAATGCTTCCCCGAAATGGGATTGTTTCCTCAATGGCTCAGGTAGCTTATATAAATGCAGACTGTACTGCAAGTTTACCACTTCAACAAGTGGTTAAAACTTGGGCTAGTCTAGATTGTTGTGGTCTTTACAGACAAAGGAGTGCAGCAATAATTAGAAATCAATTGCATAAAGAGATTTTAAAAATCCATTGAAAGAATTTGGCTGATTAAAAAACTGGTCACACCAAAGTGAACATACAAACACTGGACTGGACTACTTGGTTCCATAGGTTCAATTCCTTACAATTACAAACAAGTGTATAATAGATGTGTGGTATAGAAAGGTCTATAAAACATTTATTCCGTCTGCCTTCACAGGCCAATAAACCATTTATAACAACATGTGCCAAGACTTATAATCAAAAAATCAAATGCCGCCACTATAGTCTGGCAGGCTAAGAAGACCAAGGACTTTGCTATGACATCCTCCAGTACTCATAGGAGGCAGGCACTGCAAAATGCTACAGACAAAGGCAAAAATCCAACTCCAGCACTCTGCACTACTCTGATCTGAGGGGCATATGCCCCAAGGATGTGAGCATGTCAGTGAGACTCACCAGCAAAGAGACAACTTATCACCTGTGCCTGTCTGTAGCAATCTGCAGTGATTCAGAGAGAGGTAAAATCTTCCTCTAAAGCATCCCAGGAGACAAATTATTTGTAAGAAGGAAACAGTTCCTCCATCATCCCTCTAGGCAGCTGGCAGAAACCCTGAAGAATGACAATGATGATATATTCAATGAGTTAGGCTTCCATGTCAAACCAATAGCATCACCTGAAAGCATCAGCTGCTTCAAAGGAAGTTGAATGAAGTTGGAAACTAAAAAGAAATGAGAGGATAGGAGAGGTCGGGGGTGGGGAAAGCTACATTTGACATGTAGGTCCAGATCATTTCCAGTCCTCCTACAATATGAGTATACTATGGACAGATGCTCCATGAAATAGGGAGGAAATAAATGGAAGAAAAAGACAAGATACTCTCCAGCTTATGAGGACATAAAACTACTCCATGGTCCTGCAGAGGTAAGAGTATGGCATGGACATTTGAAATGTTCACATGTATGTATGTATGTCTGTTTGCTCAAATGTAATTGCAAATATGCACTAAAGATATTTAATCAGGGCAGGGACAGTCTCAGAAAATTCCCATCAGTAAAGTACTTTCTGAATGCAGAGGCTTTTAATGAAGTTAATGAGAATAACGTTTTAATCATAGATAGCTGCTGTTGTGGAGAGTATAATAGCCACATTATTTAGGCTGGATTTTTGCTCTGACAAACAGAAATTTAGATCATAATGGTCAGATGTTTGGTTCCCAATTCTCAACTGAGTCAATTAAAAGTAGAGAGAGTAGGAGAGTTCGTGCTGAGAGATGAATGGACCCAAACTCTTCTGAAAGATAAATCTTTTTTGTTCACATCTCTACATATTGATTTAGGAACTTAACATTGGCTACTGAATTTAAATTAGGAGCCAAAAGATACTGCTCCGCTTTATGAACACAGTTAATGAATTAAGCTTCCCCAGTATGCCCTCAAGGTAAGTAACAATCATTATTTGAATTTTAGAAATGGAGAAAGCTAAGGCCAAGTAATCTCTGAAGTATCCATCAATGTGCCTAGATCAGGATACCTTCCTTTTGGTTTTCCAGAGGCTTGTTCAGCATTCTGCTGACAGTAGGTGCAAAAATTAAGCCAAAGGACGAGATCTGGAAAAACACCATAAGCACTTCCAATTTAGTGTCAGAGGATGAAAAACTGGATAGTTGTGCCCCTGCCCTGCCACCCTGCATGGTGAGGAAAAGGAAGTGCGTGGCATCTAGGATCCCTGCAAACTCCATGGGGAGACTTTACAACCATATGGGGCAGACAGTTACACACAGCCTGACATTAAACCACTGAGTAGTGTTTGAGCAAAGGAGTGTGTTCAAGTGCCCTCTGCAGAATGTGTATGTCTGAATTGAGCATGTAGCTTAGATGCCTCCATTCCCTTGAGGTCCATGGCTTAGGGAAAGGTTGCAATGCGAGGAGGTTTTTCTCTCTTTGAATGTTATACTATGATGAATATGTATGTAATGAACTAGCCTCTAGGCCTTCCCCATTTTCAAATATCACGTCACTGAAAAGAAAATCTTAATCATATTTTTTACTGATGCTAGTTTACTGTTCAGTCAAAGGTACAAGAGGAGCTGGAATAGAAGCTGAACGAAGGGGTCCTAGTCCTACCTCTGTGGACATACTTTTAATCAAGGATTATCTAATGTAATGGGAGTAGAGCAAGGACTAGAGAGATGCTTCCTTTCAACCCAGTTGAGTCTTCCAAACAGTGCCACCAGGAGGCCAGCCAATGTGGAAGAACTGATAAATCCCCAGGTCTGAGATTCACGTTGGTCCTACTCACATGTTTAGGAATGAAACCTGAAGCTGCAACAGTTATGTCTTGCACCAGAAATCTGTGCCAAAAAGAAATGCAATTAAGATGTCGAGCTGGTAGAAGAGGGTCACCTTGCAAATGCAAACATTTTGTGTTAACTGTAAGAACATATTCTGAATGTTATGTATGGTATCCAGATTTCTTGGAGTGTGGCAGTGAGGAAAATTGAAGTTGTAACAGGAAAATCTGAGGGGAAATGGAAAAAAGTCAGAAGCATGCACTCTCACTGTCTTCCTCTTAAATGAGTCAGCAGCTGTTGTCGACCCAGCCCAGTATTCATTTGAATGATGTCCATAGAGCACGGTTTCAAGAGAGAATTGTTTAAAACTCTAACAAAAGAAAAGGAAACATTTTTTTCCTATTCATAAGGTAGATGGAAGACATGGAAGTTCATATCCCACAACTTGTTTTCCTAACAGCAGCTGGTGGTTTTCCCTTGCCTCAGTGATGATGCCAATCTACTGCATAGGAAAGAGTTATCTTTCCAAAGCCCGTAAGTCCCTGCTAAGGTTAACAGCAGTCCTTTGGTAACACAGACCATCCTGAAGGCAGCAAATTTCATCCCTGTCAGATTCCATTACTTACATGTTTAAAATGATCTTTTAATAGTGCACATTACAGCTGCCTACTTTCTCCACACAACAGTGCAACAGAAAAGGAAAAACACTGAAAAGATTTCAAAATCTTCTTCCAGAAACATGCCACTTCTTGGATCAGAGAGGTAAACACTATGAAGAACTCAGTGGTTCTCCACAGCTGTCTGGTTTGGCTTTCACTATTGAGCTGACATCAAAACTTAAAGACCTTAATCTTGAAATTCAAGATGAAGGGAAAACTGACACAGATTATTTCATCAGTAAGTGTTTTCAGAATGAAGCTTGAGCTTAGATAACCCAGTTCAACATAGATTTCTTTTCTCTACGTTTCAAAAGAAAGTCAAAGAAGAAACAAACTTTCCTAAGATGATGTACTCAGAGTATTTGGAAAATGAGAAGGAGGATTTAGAGATGCGACTTTCTGTCTTCAGCTGCAACATACTTACCTCTTCACTAGCTCCTTGGTTGCTAGACTTACAAGCAGAATTTCTAATCAGATTGGAAGTGTCTTGAAAGTAAATGTAAGTGACCTGGAATGGAAATGATAACCTTGCAAACAGACGTGCAATTAAATGCACTGCCACGCCAACCATATTTTTAGCCATTACTGGAAAAAACTCAGCTTTCTCTTTCTGAGTGATGTTCCTTTTTGACTAAATGCATGTTTCAGGTCAACACATCTGAGTGAAGCTGAAATTTCCATGATGAAAATACTGAAGTCCAAGTTCAGGTCTGTCTTGTCAGGTGACCTCCTTAATGACTGCAGACAAGTAGCAATGACACACTACATATCCTGAAAGTTGACTGAGAATATGCAGTACCGGAGTTCCCATTATTGCTTTGAAAGCAATTCTTATGACACTGATGGCAACACTATACCTTTAGGTCTATGACTGCATGGCATTTTTTTAATATAGTGTAATGATAAATTTAAAATTATGTAAAAATAAGTTAATTATTAGCTATGTATTATTTTAACTTCCCATTTTTGTGCAAAGCGCAGGTCTTATTGAAAAATGTCACCCTGGCATTGGCCCTGAAGGAGTGCACAGTGGAGGCACACCCCAGCTACACAATGCAAGTCATAGAAGAAATTTAGAAGTATCTACAGATATCAGTGTTGAAATAGGTGCTACGCCTGAACTGACATTTCCATATACCCACGCTGGGGTTTGTGAACTTGCTGGCTTGCTTGCAGATCTTTTTTTCTGCCCTTCATTGTGTGCTGTAGTTGCACCCGGGTCTGAAATGTGTAGGTGGCACTTGGTCAATAAATGCTTATCTTCCTAGTCTAGTTCTATGGTTGGATGCATCCAACGTGGGGGCTCAGGGAAACCAATCCCATCCCCCTTCCAAACCTCTGTGGTGAAGAGAGTGGCTAATGTGTCAGTCAAGTGAGCAACGCTGCCTTCCTGGAGCAAGCTGTTTGAGCTGGCCATCAGCAGTCAGGTGGTGCATTTTGTGGACATCCTTGAAAAGGTGAGTCTTGAGGGAGGGAGCTGGAGGAGAATGGTGGTGATTGCACACTTCAAGTTGCTACTTTAGTAGCAACATGCAATTTAGGAGGAGAAACAGATGTGACTTGATTGATGGGTAGATGTGTACAGTACAAGTACCTACGGCTTGATCACAGTGGCTGTACCCCTTTGTTTTTTAGCATGGCCTGGGAGTGTAGGTGTCCAAATTCTTCGGAACAAAAGGTCTTTGTTAACCCAGTTTATTTTTGCTAAGGAAGGTTGAGGTGCACTGATACCATCTGCTCTGCTGACATGTCTGAGGAACCAGTAGCATCTAGGAGGGGGAAGCACTCTACCTGTATGTGGGAGAGGATGTTATTGAAGGCCCCAGGAGGACAGCAAAGCGCTAAACTCCTTCTGACCTTTTTTGTCCTGGGGAGTGACTCAAAAATCTCATTTTTTTCCATAAACATTTGTATCTGTATCAACACCAACAGAACAAAAGCAAAGCAGCTTGAAGTAAGACTTATTCTGTTTCTTCAATGCAAAGGCTCCACAGTCTGTTGTCAATGACTCCTCCAGTTTGACAGCATCTGTTGTTCTCATGTAAGTATTCCATTAACTCAAATTTCCACCAAAATGGGTTAGTCACTCTTGGCTTCTCCTGTATGAGGTGTACCAGATTAAAAATCCCTCAGTAGTAAACACCTGAGCGTAACCTCAGTGCAGCAGTAACATATTGTGACCATACAGTAGAAACTACTGGATAATGCATTTTAAAGCACAAAGCAACTTTGCAATGTTATGAAACAGCCCCATGATAAAACACATAAATGAGGATTCTCCAAATGAATATGCCATTGATATTTTGTCATTGGTTATTGTGCTTCATAGCACAATACATGGCCATAAATATTGCTCAAATGACCAGCACATGGCAGGCTGTACAGAAAAATACTGTACCTTACCTCTGTATGGATGTAGATGCAATCATAACTTTAAACCACCTTTGAGTACGGTCTGTGGAGGACAGCGGCTGGCCCCTGCTATAAGGTAAAGCAGCTTCCAGCCACTGCACTCTACAGCCAGAGCACGTAGAGCTGAAGAGATTGATGTATTTCAAGGAGATCTACTGGTCCGGCATCTACAGGGGACCCTTATTTTTAATACTATCCTGGATTTTTGCATGTTTGTTCTAGATCCTGGATTTCTCCTACTAGATCTTCATTTTTTTTTTCCCCTTATTCCTTTCATTGATTTTGGTGGAGCTACTCTTGGCCACAAGACATCAGGATATCACCAGAGAACAAAAATATTAATCCTAGCTCTGGTAAAATATGTCTTGTGATCTTTCTTGAAGAGGGAGACTAGGAGCATTGACTACAATTCTAATTTTCTGTGAGAGTGGAGGCAGCTGGCTGCTTTGGTCAGGGTTGGTCAAGTGTATTTTCTTCACACTATAGCACAAAGATGCATTGTAGAAGGTGAAGATATAATGGTGGGTATTTTATTATCATGAAGTGTTCAGAAGAGTTGAGCACTGGGAACATAACCTGGGAGATTGCTTTTTTGTCTGAATACTCTCTCTCCAAGGAAGAGCAAGCAACAATTGTTCGTGGGTGAGGCTTCATTTAATCTAGTACTGTACAACACCTCAGAATGTGTGAGCCGTTTCATAAAGAACGTACTAAAATATAGCCACTGCCCCAAAAGAATTGCAGTGAAAATAGCCTGCACACAACACTACTGCTGTTGTCATTATCAATAACTGATGTGATCTTTTCACGGCAGGGCTGATTCAGCCGCTCTGCCTATTCAGAGAGAGGAGGAGGGCAGGTAGAGCTGCCTGGGCTTGTCCTGGAAGTTGGTGAAGTGTTGTTGCACACTTGTTTATTCTAGAGGAAAAAAAATAATTTGCTTTTAAGGTAAGGAAACACCTTTTATTGATTCATCCTGCTCCCACACCCCTTGTGAAGGAAGAGAAGTGGGGCTTGAGAAAAGCTATCAAATTATCATAGCATCTTCCTGACTTTGCACTTTCTGCAATGCAAAGAGGCTGGCAATGCTCTCCACCATTCTAAGCATTCCTGGGTGATCTCATTGATATAATTCTTTTCCTGTGTGTGGATTAGAAAACATAATTTAGAAGCACTTGGGCTTGCAGAAGGACAATCCAAATAGGCTGGTCACTCTTACATGAACAGGGATTCAGGTAGATGCATGCTAAATGGGAAATCGCTGTGGAACAAAGACTCTTGAAAGATGTTCTATGATTGCCTGTTTTTCCCAAGTCAAATAACACAGTGCTCCAATTATATGGTAACGGTAAATGCATATCACTGTGCAAGTGTGACCCTGTTGTATGCAACAGCCAAAGCTAAGGTCAAACCAGCAAAATCCCTTGTGCTTTCTGTAGTAATAGCGTTCTTGGCTGTTCTGTGCTGATGAAATTCCAAGGTTATGTTACAGGAAAACAAGTAAGAGGAATGGAAAGTAGTTTCTTCAGCTTCATAGCATTAAAGCATGCCTGTCCCCAGTATGACTCTCCCTAGGTGCTGGCATGTTTTCCTTCTGGTGCAGCGTGCTCTGCATTATTAAAAGGCTTCTTGTTTGACCTCATCATTAGGTTTTTATTTTACTTTTTGATTGTAGTGACTAAATATAACAATAAATGATTTAAAGAGGAGACAGAAATAAGTGTTTGAGAAAACAAACAGCCTCCCCCCTGCCAAAATGCTGAGTGGCGTAGCAGCAAATGGTTGAAAGAATCAGATTTAATTAGGGTTCCTTTCAGCACTGAAAATTCCCTTTATGCACACTATTAAAATAATCTTCTGCATTAATACTAATTTACATCATCAAAATAGCACTTCATCTATTATTCATATGGCATTGTAATTTCTCCTGACTGAGAGGGTGAAGCGTGGTAAAACTCTTCTGCTAAATACTGCACAGATATTAAGATATAAGTAATGGCTTGGGGTTTTTTTTTTCTACTACATTAGGTATCCCACACAGTTTCCTCTCGTCTCTCGGTCTGTGTAATGACCATTGAAAAGACCGTGATAATGATTACATTCTTTCTGTACCCCTTATGGCCAAAGGGTCTCCCTTTCACAGGCATTCTTGTAAAATCAGTCTCCCTTTGCCTGCTGTCCAACTACAGCCTTGTTTAAGGAGCTGTTTAAACAAGGGAGTATGTCTTGAAGGACAGCAACGAAAAATCGCCTTTCTTCTCAAGTTTGAAGGGTGAGAGAGTTGATGTGCAGAGAGCAACACAGCTGGAATGCCATGCAGTCTTATCTTGGAGGTGGCAAACTCTTGCTTTCTCTACAAAAATAAGTGATTGATGTTAGTTTGCAGCTTCCGCTCTCTGTAGCGGGTTCTCTGTGTGTGTGTGTGTGTGTGTGTCTGTGTGTAGAATGTCAGTGTAGCTCCCTATTCTCAAAAGGCATCATGGCACACACCTACCTCATACTACACTACCTGCCAGACTGAGTCCTCTGTTTTTTTGAGGAGCAGGTGCTAATAGACATCACAATGTTTTTTCATTTCTGAGCTTGACCCTCATTATGCTAAGAAGACAGTCCAAAGTTGTCTTTAGACTACTCTGGCAGCATAGAAGGGTCTTTCAACAGTGTAGCTTGCATCTACCTTAAATCGTGGTTCCCTGAATTGTTTACTGGCCAGATTTTCTTTATCTACATAGTGCTGAAGTGAAAATAAAAACTTCTAAATCACTGGTTAAGGAGAAACTTCCCTGATAACTTACCTATTAGAGTGAAAAAAGAGTAGTTAGATATCATAGAGTAATGGAATCATAGAATTATAGAATCATAGAATAGTTTGGGTTGGAAGGAACCTTAAAAGGTCATCTAGTCCACACCCCCTGCAATGAGCATTGACTGCACAAAACGTCATCTTATATCTCCTGCTCCAGTGGAGGAAAGGCCAGATGACCTACCAGGACTTTCATGTTCTGTGGTGGACTGAATCACTCTGCTCCTACTGATTAATACAAAGGAAGAAACAATTGTCTACAAAGACTGCTGCTAATCACTGAATAACACTGGAGGGACGAAGGGAGGTAGGGGGAATGTAACTTTGTTTTTGAAAAAGAAAGAGATCTAAACAGAAGTTTCATGTGTCAGTTGAAGATGAAAAAAAGATCTCATGTGGTATTTCTTGGCTTTGGGACGCAAGTGGCCTTTCTACTGTTTGTTGGTTTAGAGTCTGCAGCAAAGCACAGTATGACTCTGCAATGTTTAAAGAGCAATAATCATGTAGACTTGGAAATCAATAACTAAGACAAAGTCATTCCAGCCTCAATAACCAGAAATCTTATAAAAGGGATTATTTTTTCCATGAGTTGAAAGGTCTTACTTTATTACCCTTGTAGTTTTATTAATCTCTATAAAGCTGCTTTTTTTTTTTTTTTTTTTTTTTTGCACCTATGCTGCTGTTTAATAATTACTGTTTGTCATATTCTTGGCTTTTTAGAATATATTAAGCACTGTAGAGTAGAAGTACAGTAAAGTGCAACTAAACCTGACCAGTCATCATGAAACTGCCTGTAGGAAGGGTACTTTGATAAAGACTTAAGTGTGGAGTCACCATAAACTTTTGGAAGCAACTGAGTTTTCAATGCACTTAGAAAACCATTAACTAACATGCCTTATGGATAGATTTCCATCACTGATTTCTTGCTGCTACATATGATCATAATAACATAATAAAGGACCTCTGACAGAGTAAAAATTAAGCTTCAGAGTGGATTTATATGATTTAAATGAATATGTGAAAAAAGAAGATATTTTAATGTGCTGTGCATTATCTCTCACAGTGTGAGTTCTGTGAACTTCTTGACTTCTTTCTTAACTTGCTGATACATGGCACTATAGTAACAATAAACCGTGGTCCGCATGATAAGGTGTTCTGCATTGGTTTATTGACTAATTGGTCTTTATAGCTAAGACCTTACCACTTCAACAGAGAAGAGAAGCAGGTAAAAGATGTGTGAAATGAGTTTAGATAAACAGCTGGGTATTTGTAGCAGAAGATATACAATGACTGTTTGCTCAAAGATGTCTCAGAAGATGTTTGTGGAAACCAGAAGCGGATATTTGGGAGAAGAGATTCAAATTAGATGGTAAGGATTGGTTAAGGAACTGGATTTCATAAGATTTGGGCAGCTCAGAGCTGTAATGACTGGACAGAAGGGAGCTCTTTTGGAAAAGCAAAGCTGCCTTTTGCAAGTGCCAATATCTGTGACAGAGAAAGCTTGAACAGATGGGTAAGCTCTCCCTAGCCCATTTTGAGAACTTTCAATGAGAAGCTGAAGGACCACTACATCCCATTATATTCAAGATTCTCTGTGAAACTAAGGATTCTACTTTCCAGCCTTCCCAAAAGTTTCAACATCATGTTGCTAATGTAAAATAGGCCCAAACAGTGATAAATCTGTGCATGTACACATACTGGAAACAGTAAAAATGACAGAATTTGCAAGTCACCGTGTCATCAGTGCTCTGACCACAACAAGGACACCCAAGTCATCTACTGACGTGTTAAGCAGGAAAATGCTGCATGGTAACCCTCAAATCCCAGTCACGACTCTCAAATGTGTTGCTATTTGTCTAGCATAGCAGCTTTTAAAGCTAGAAGGAACTATAATAATTATCCAGTATGAAATGCATAGGCCAAGCCATAGGACATGCTTTAACTGATTCTTTCTTCAAGCCCATTATGTCTCCTTGAGTTGCGATGTGAGTTTCAGGAAAACATCCAATATTGATTTAAAATTTTCCAGTGATAGAAAATCCATCATAGCAGTTGGTAAGTTGTTCTGATGGTTAATTACCTTGCCTGTTGAAAGTTCATGACTTATTTCTTGTCTGAGCTTGTCTAGACTAGGCTAGATCTTTCTGTGTGATTGCCTCTGAGATAGAGGAATGTTTAATTCACTTTTCAGCTCTGTGTGTGATAACTGGTGGGCAGCTTAATTTGCACATGTGATCTTCCTCATATTTTGCTACATATCCTAAAGTGTAGAGACCAGAACTAGAAGGAGTAATCCTGCAGCTGTGATACCTTATCAAATTGAGAGGCTATATGATTTCTTTTTGTACACTTAGAAATCTTCCAATTTACATATCTGGGAGTCATATTAGCCCTCCTGAGTACATTACACTCAGAAGTCATGATTTTTTTCCAAAGTCACTAATTTCCAAGAGGGAAGGGGCTAATACATTATTCCTTATTCTTTCATTTATAACTTGGCAGTTGATAAAAGCATCCTTTTTGTGTGTCTACTTTATTAGGTAGCTCTGTCTCAGTGACCTCTCTTTTCAGTATTGTCTGGTTAGAAACCCAACTAAATATACACTCTGTTTGCAATTACATGTCAAAAAATATCAGTCAACCAGTTGTAAAAAGTTCAGCATCTACATATTAATTTTGTATCCTCCTAGTTCTTGTACAAGTTGTTTCTGGTGTAAACTGAAATACCATAGTGAGTTCTATTGGTTTGGCATTATTGTCCTTTTCATCCAAGCCTGCATTCTGACAAAAAAAAAACCCAAACCAACCCATATTATTTTAGCAAGATCTATTCTTACACTTGAATTCTGATTTATATGTTGCCATCTTTAATTCCTTATTAATGAGTTCTCATACTAGATATGCTATTTTTTTTCCCCCAGGATAGATACCAGATAGAAATTTAGTCCTGTAATTACCCATATTTTTCTTTCAAAATATTGAGTCATATGCATTCCCAATTCCTTGGAATTTTCCTCATATTCTAAAATAATTTAAAAATAAATAGAGCAACACCTGACAAAATATCTTCTCTTTTAAGAAGCTTGGAGGCAACAAATGTGGACCAATGGATCAAAAATGACCTAATTTTGTAGCTAGTGATCCAAAATCCACCCAAAACAATAGTGGTTTTTCTTATTACTTATATAAAGAGCTGGACCATGCATAGCTTTTTAGCATAATAACTTTGGATAGTTAAATTAACATAGATGTCGTTCTTTAATGCCGAAGAGGATGGTTTATTATGGCATTAATAGTTCTTAATGGTCATAGTTTAATGATCAGGTGCTCTGCTATATTTCTTTTGTGTTTCTAATACTTCATTCATCAGGAATGGGCTGCAATTTGATGTACCTTCATATGGTCGTGATGGTAAAAAGGAACTGTGGTTAATAGGAAGTTAATAGATATTTCTGTATTTTTTCATTGTTAATGTACTTTTTATTTTATTGATCAAGTATGAATCAGAATAAAATGATAAGGTTTTCAATGGTAGGTGGTGAATGTGTAGTTTGCATGATGTAAGCTTTAATTCCTGAGAGAACAAGGGAAACAGAGGTCATCTGGTCTAGGCATGAGCCCGAGATTTTAATGGTTTGTATGTACTACCTGCTATGAGATGGAGGTCAGAGGCTCCTAAATGCTATATTTGTTTTTTACTTCAGCAGATGTGTTCAATCATTTGTTTTCTCTTCTGTTGCTTAGTACCTTGAGGACAGTCATCGCCTGGTATAAGCAAAGACAGATACATCCTTGATCAGAACAGGAGAAATGTGAAACTGCGTGGGAGCTCCCACATGATGTGACAGGGAATGTGTTTGCTGAAGAGAAAATAAATAGGTACCATTAGACAAGTTCCTCTGACTGATTTAGACCAACTGAGCATTTGTCCTTGATTGTGTCTTTACAAACTAACATCTTTCTTTCTTTTCTTTTTCTCCTTCCTTTCTTTTCTTTCTTTCTTTCTCTCTTTCTTCCTTTCTTCCTTTCTTTCATTCTTTCTCTTTCTATTTCTCTCTCTTTCCTCTCTTTCTCTTTCTCTTTCTCTTTCTCTTTCTCTTTCTCTTTCTCTTTCTCTTTCTCTTTCTCTTTCTCTTTCTCTTTCTCTTTCTCTTTCTCTTTCTCTTTCTCTTTCTCTTTCTCTTTCTCTTTCTCTTTCTCTTTCTCTTTCTCTTTCTCTTTCTCTTTCTCTTTCTCTTTCTCTTTCTCTTTCTCTTTCTCTTTCTCTTTCTCTTTCTCTTTCTCTTTCTCTTTCTCTTTCTCTTTCTCTTTCTCTTCTCTTTCTCTTTCTCTCTCTCCCCCTTCTTTTCCTCCTTCCTTCTTCCTTTCCTTCCCTCCTTCCTTCCTCTCTTTTTCTTTTTTTCTTTTCTCTCTCTTTTCTACTTTCTCCTCTTTTTTCTCACAGAATCACAGAACCACTGATGTTGGAAGGGACCTCCAGATGTCATCTGATCCAACTCCCCTGCTCAAGCAGGGCCACAAAGAACTAGTTGCCCAGGATGGCAAAAGTCCAGACAGCTTTTGAATATCTCCAAGAACTGAAATTCCACAACCTCCCTGGACAACCTGTTCCAGTGCTTGGTCACCCTCACAGTAGAAATGTCTTTCCTGATGTTCAGAAGAAACCTCCTGTGTTTCAGTTTGTGCCCATTGCCTCTGGGTCTGTTACTGGGCACCAGTGAAAAGAGCCTGGCCCCATGCTCTTTGCACCGTCCCTTCATGTATTTATATACATTAATAAGAAGTCTTTTCTTCTCCAGATTAAACACTCACAACTGTCTCTGCTTCTCCTTTCTCCTTTCTCTTTTCTCTCTTTTTTGAATCCAAATATTAAAAGGACTTAAGCGTAATGAATCATCATATATTATGGAAGAGGTCAGTTACAGTGACTAGAGTTAGAGCTGTCATGACTAAATTGTAAAATAATATTACAGAGCTGTTAGAGACTTGTGAATTCAAGATACAACACTGCTATTTCAGGTGAAAAGGGATGCATTTTCTCATCTGTTCTTTCAGTCCCAGTAGTTAAACACATTAATTACTGGCATGATTCCAGCACATTAGGAGTTGATTTGCCTGATTTTGGTTTTTTTTTTTTTTTTGAATTATTGAAGGACTGCGATGAAGCATATAGTATTTTTAAAATAAAAAGCACTAACCCATAAGCTCTAGAGAACGTTTCAAATCTGCCTTAACTTACTAGACCTTCACTGTCTGAAGCATGTCCTTGATGGGCATTTACCAGTGTTAGAAAATCATCAGAAGATGATCTGTTGTGATGCTCAGAAACTCCTGAGGGCTGTAACAAGGCAGAGGGCTGCCAGCCAGGTTACAGCACAGGCATTTTGCTTTTTCACTATTGCTGTCTTCTACTATGAGAATTCAATTGAGGCATATACAAAAAATAAGCAACATCTCCAGGCTACACTGAAGACTTTACAAAGACACATATGAATCATACCTGTTTAAACACAGGGACTGTCACAACATTCAGAGGAGTTCCGGCACCAGTTGTCCCATGCTCTGGCTAATATTGTCTAACCAAAGTTGGGACCCAACCTATGCAGCCTAGTGGAGGAGCATACCTCTGATTTCTGGATTTCCCTTGATCTGGTGTGGGGTGAGGGATTCATCCCTGTTTCTGGTTTTGCAGACCCCTTTGGAACAGTCTTTCTGGCTAGCTTGGTTCTTGCAAGCACTCGAACCCATACAGCTGTTATGGTAAATTTAGAGGTTTTATCTGCTGATGCAGTTCATAATTTACACAGCAACAAAGGAAATGAAGGTGTCCTTCTATGACTGTGTATATTTGTTCACCTTGAAGGGATTCACTCTGTTGCAGCCCACTTGCTCAGCTCTCCCAGCGGTGATGAAATCCTTCAGCAAGGCTCTAGTATTCAGAATTGCTTTCATTGATTGGAGTCTTGATCTTGTTTGTCTTTGGAGACAAAAATTTCCCTAGAGACTCATTTTGTGCTTGGGATTCTGCTCAAGTTCAAACCTTGCCCCTTGAGCACTTGCTATCAGTCATAAAATTGATATGTAATGGAGATATGTATTCATGTTTCTTCTGAAAGGTCTTTCCTGCACATGCATATCTTCAGAGGTTCTGGTGTCTTTTGAGTATAGATGGCCAAGTAGATCCATCACCTGGCAGACTGTACACAAAATTTGCTAATTGCAGCTAACGATAATATACTCTGTGAAGGAAACTCTGAATGGACAATGGGGTTCAAATACACTACTAGGCGTTGTAAAATACTGAAAAGTGTCATTCATAGAGACATTGAATGAGAACTACACTTATGAAAGCATACATAGAAAAGCAATGTCTGCAAGTGTTATTTTGATTGTGACTATATACTACAGAAGCTATGTATAATTTTGATCCTAATAGACCTGAGATAAATAACCCATCGACTCATCTTTAAAACATACCACAAGGTGGACGTGCTGCATAGACTCAGTGGCTAAGTTAGGATAAAGGCTGAATTTTGATCTATGTTTTCTCAAAACAAATAGGATATTGAAATATTGCCACAGTTTAATTTTTATTGTTTGATGGCTTGATGCACTCTGGGGTTTTCAGATGTAAAAAAACAAAGAGAGATAAGGATGCAAGAAGAAGGAACCGACAATGTCAGAACATATATTGAAACCTGTTACATTAATCAAGAAAACAGAACGGAGCAGGCAGTGAGTAAAAAATCTTTAAACAGTATAGATGTCATGGGAAGAACACACCTGGTTTGTGTCATTTGCCAGTCTGGGAGCCAAAATAAAACAAGGGTGGAAAAATCAATGATGTGGGAACCAAAAAATTAGAACTGAAATGAAACTTTCTTACCCTGAAGTTGGAGGGATATGAGTTTGATGGATGGACTGTTAGCTGGATAAGAAACAGACTGGATGGTGGCATCCAAAAGGTTATAGTCAATGATTCAATGCCCAAGTGGAAACCAGTAGCGAGTGGTGTCCGTCAGGGGGACATATTGGGACCAATACCATTTAATATGTTCATCAATGATAGATAGTGCAATTGAGTGCAACCTCAGCAAGTTTGCAGATGACAGCAAGATGAGCAATACAGTTGATTCGCTCGAGGGAAGGGATGCCATCCAGAGAGAACTTGACAGGCTTGAGGAGTGGGCCTATGCAAACCTCATGAAGTTCAACAAGGTCAACTGCAAGGTCGTGCACCTGGGTCAGGGCAATACCCAATATCAATACAGACCAGAGACTGAATGGATTGAGAGCAGCCCTGAAGAGAAGTACTTGGGGATACTTGTGGATCAAAAATTGGACATGAGCTGGCAACGAGCACTTGTATCCCAGAAAGCCAATGGTATCCTGGGCGGCATCAAAAGAAGAGTGGCTAGCAGGTAAAGGGGGACTCCATTCTTGTGAGACCCCACCTGGAGTATTGCATCCAGCTCTGGAGCCCCCAGGACAAGAAAGACATGGACCTGTTGGATTAGGTCTAGTGGAGGCCCACAAAAATGATCAGAGGGCTGGAGCACCTCTCCTATGAGCACAGGATGGAGAAGGGAAGGCTCTGGGGAGACCTTAGTTTGCTCTTTCAGCACTTGAAGGGGGCTTGTTAGAAAGATGGAGAGAGACTTTTTACCAAGGTTTGTAGTGACAGGACAAAGGGCAACAGTTTTACACTGAAAGAGGGTAGATTTAGATTAGATAGAAGGAAGACATTTTTTATGATAAGGGTGGTGAAACACTGGCCCAGGTTGCCCAGGTAGATGTCCCATCCCTGGAAACATTCCAGGCCAGGTTGGATGGGACTCTGAGCAACCTGATCTAGTTGAGGATTTCCCTGCTTATTGCAGGGACTAGATGACCTTTAAAGGTCCCTTCCAACCCAAACTATTCTGTGGTTCTATGATTCTATGAAAAGAAGCAGAATTTATCAAACAGTTGGAGTAATGTCACTGCCAAACTGTGAGTTTTGCCAGCTCTTCTAAACTAAACAAGGTCGAGCTAAATCAGTACCAAGATAAGAGACCACCAAATAAAACCTGACTCAGTGAGCAGCACTTCATCTTTTTGAACAATTTAGTTTGGCCTTTCCAACACAATGTCATTAGATGTCATGCTTTTTTTTTTAATGAATAGCTATGGGAAAATAATCATGCTCGGTTGTGGGGTTTTTTTTGTTCATTTTTATAGAAGGGAGTCTTTTTAGTTTCAGGAAAATTAAGAGCTGCTTTAATATCCCCAATTCGATGAGTATGTTAAGTGTTATTGTCCCTATGATGCTGAAGTGGAGTTTTATGTCTAGAGTCACTGTTACGCACTATCTCTTATTTACTGCTTATGAATACCTCACTCCTAAGATAAATGGAATTTCCAAGCAGAGACTTGACTTCATCTTGAACCCAAATGCAAACGTAGCTTAAAGACATATTTTTTCATGAGCTGAAGCTCATTGGTCACTATGAAATCTTTTTTGAAACCGAATCATTTTGGTATTTCTTTTTTTTTTTTTTTTTTTTTCTTTCCCTCTTGGAATGGAGCTAAAGCCAAATTGTTCCTTTGGAAAATGTTGAATTTACATCTGTACTAAACCTGAACAGCTCAGGTCATGCTTGAAACAAGAGTTGAACAAAAAAGTTTCCTTGTGTGACTCCTTGTTTACAAGTAAAAGGCCTCCAAAACATAAAGTCCTGAAAAATATAGGTGTATGCCAGCTCTGCAAAAGCAATGAGAAATGGTATGGTATTTTCTTTGCTCATGTACCAACACCAGAATCATAATTCCTTGTGCAAAGAGAGTTCCCCTTTACCCAGTGTCCCTGTGTCAGTGACTTGCCACCTCTGCAAGTTAAATAATGAGGCAACTCATGTGTGGAGAGCCTTGTTGAAAGCCTGATCAAGTGACACCGTTCATTGACATCTCTGATGTTTGGATCAGGCTCTGAGAGCACAAGAGCATCCAAACTCTCCTGAATGGTTTGGGCTGACTTGGTGGATTCAGAGGCCTCAAGGGCAGTACAGTTTTTCTTCCCACTGATTTTATCCAAAAAAGGTAAAACATTGTCCTCGAACCAAATGTTTGGATATTTAAGCATCACAGCAATTGAGAGTACCACATCCCTCACTTATTGTAGCTACTCCTGGGGAAACGTTGCTAATAGGATTTAACAGTCTGTTGCGCAAGGAAGCCAGTGGCATTTAAAAAACCCTTCGTTCCTCTCTCTCCTTTGTTCACAGCTGCCAGATTGAAGTTTACTCGGTAAATATGCAGAGACTTAAAATTACCTTTCAGTTATCATGGACTGAAATGGGAAAAATCCCCTTCTGTCTAATCTAATTTACTGCCAGAATCAAGAGTGTCAATAGAAAAGAGCCATCAATATGACGCGCACATGGAAAATAATTCATTTCTCTGTGTTCCCAGGTGGTTGTGGTGTAGATGCAGTGGTTGCTTGCGTCCCGTAATTAAGCCCCGACAGCTTTGCCATTGTATTATGTGTTACATACATTATCCTCAAATCGTCTCCCTTCTAATGATGTGTTTGACTGATGCACTGTGCTGCTAAACAGCTGACATGAGGAGGGTCATGCAGCAGTAGCGAAATGAACCTTTCAATGCAGGCACTGGGATGATATATAACCCGACAATGGCTCTGTTAAGCTGGGGAGAAAGTATCCAGGTGGGACAGGATGACACAGGTGGAGGCTTTTGGGGGGCTGGGAACAATCTCCCCTTTAGGCTTTCTCTCCAGCACAGTTTCTACTGGTTTTATAACAGTGGATTTCTAAACCTGCCTAACTTCCCTCCTTCTCTCTGTGTTTGGATAACAATATTTAACTTTTTACAGCACTGCAGTGGCAGGGACAAACTGTGACAATCATTGCTGAAAACAGAGAGAAAGTACACTACAACCCCGTTTAAGAGAAGATGGCTGTTGGCTCCTGATTTAACAGTGCATCACATTAAACCTTCTCGCAACTCTTTGAAAAGCTGTTCTTCAGAGCTGTTCCCTCCCCTACGTCTCTCCCGTTGCCGGACTCTGAGTCCTCCTCACCCCCATGACCACTCCCGCTCTGCCAACACTTCTAACTTTGTCAGGTTGTTGATCAACAACTCCCACTGTTGCCCATGAGCCCTACCACATACAGCCTTCTATATAAATGGCCCAACTTCCACCCACATGTTAAAAACTCCTTTGTGCTGTAATACTCACAATGAATTGATTTGAATATACTCTTCCCAGGCAAAGGCTTCAAAGACTGACAAAGTAGATGATTTTCTAACTGAGATATTAAGTGCAGCAAGTATTTATTATTTGGTAGCAAGCATACCTCATTAAAATTTGCTAGAGTGAAAAGTCTGATCCTATTCATATTTGATGGGGAGTTAGTCCAAAAACTTGGCATACAGTACTGCTGCCTGCTCTCAAAAGTAAGAAAACTGGCTGTGTGCCTGGTTCTTTTTCTCTCCTTTAAACTACATCCATCCTCAGATCATGAGCTCCTGGGCACAAAATACCCCCATCCTGAACCAAACAAAAATTTGGCATAACTTTAAAGAAACAATCGTCTTTTATACGAATGATATCCCATAATGCTCTACTGGTTTAAGGGAAGCCAATTGGTATTAAAATGCGAAGTAAGATACAGCAATTTGGAGTAGTGGTGGAAAGTGTTCGTAGCTAAGGTTTGAAATGAGAGCTCACACAGGACACATGGAAGGGGAGTTCAGGTTTCTGCAATGAAAAGAGCTATTGTATTCCAGAAGTTAAAATTACAGTAAGGAGGAAAGGCTCTGAGTGAAAGCGTTGCTGGGGCAAGTGGGCAGATGATTTTAAATTCTAAAAAAATGTGATTGACATGGAAATGTCCAGGTACAGTAAAAGCTACTGTCAGGAGGTTAGGAAAACATTGCCTAAGGTAACTTTCTAAGAGAGGGGCAGTGATGGTCTTCATGATACAATATGGAGAGGTGCAATGAAATAATAAAAAAAAGAAGCTCAAATAAGATTATACATTTTGAGGAAAATGCATAAAAGCTGGAGATAGATTTCTAGACTTGAAAGCTGGGAAAGAAACAGGATTAAAAATGACAGAGTGTGAGTAGGTACTGCAAACACCACAGTGATTCTGGATGGTATAGAATTTGTCCTTCTGTACGCTTTTTTTGCACATGGTTCAAACCAAGTCAACATGGTTGGCCATTGCCAAAAACTCATCTATGTGACAATTACAAGGAGAGGTGGGCTGTTCCGAGATGTCAGGTTGCATCTTATTTTTCTCACAGCAACACTGATTTGAGATTTCAGTGGGAATTATACTGGAACTCCTTTACCTTTCTCTTAGTCGGGTCTTTGGGCTTTTTTTCTTAGTTCATCTTCATCTAGCTGTTCCGGGCTGCCTTTAGGCCCAATTCAAAACAATGAAAAATCTAATTGAGCCTTCCTACCAGTTCAGCAGACTTTTAGGTCATGCCTTCAAAGTCATTAAAAAGGGATTTGGGATCACCTCCGTTGTTGGTTCAGGGGACAAGACTGAGGGAACGGCAGATTTCTTACTGTAAGCCCAAGGTCAGACTGCAAGACACTTGCTCAAATGAAGCTTAAGCACCCGAATGCCAGGACTTTGGTTTCCATGCTTTTTTTTTTTTTTTTTTCCTTTTTTATTTTTTCCTCTCCAGGTTAAAAGGAGCTGCAAGAAACTTAGGAGAAGGCATTGAAAAAGAAATGACTCATCCAATAAGGCAGTAAGGGACTTAATTAGATCCCAAAATGAGTAAATCTGGTTGGTCCACAGCAGTATGGAGCAGGTGCCAAGCATGACAAACATCTTTGTGAGGATGGAAAGCCCTGTCTGTTAGTACAGAACGAGGCGATGGGGGGTGGTGGTGGTGTGGTGGTGGGTGCCAAATATCTGTCGATAACTCTATACAGGGAATACATAAGGGGAGACAGAGACACACCATCAATAAGCTCTACAGCTCACTGTGTCTGCCATGATCCCTGGAGCAGAAACTTACTGTCAAAGTCCCAGCATGCAGTGTACTATGGGATCCTGCTCCAGGGCTAGTCATTTATTACCTTTCTCTGTGGCAACCAGGCGAAAAAGAAATGAAAATTGTTAAACAATGACAAGTGGAAAATTCAGAAAACTGGAATGCCTGACAAATATCAGTTCAAAGACATTTAATGAACTGTGATTAAATATTTCATGTTTCAATTAGGGCCTAACTGAAAGGCAGCTCAGGTCCACACAAAAGCTATCAGTGACTTCAGTTCTGGCCCCTACCTGAATGTTCAGGCTTTATCTATAATGTCTGTTGCGTAGGAAAGCTTCACGGTAGGGTCTAGACTGGAGGTTTGCTAACTTTGTTTTGTGCATTGGGTTAAAGGAGGCTGAAGAAGGATGGTTACGTGGTGCCCTTCAGGCTCTCCCCCTCTTGGTGTGAACAAGAGGGCTCCCAGGGTTTGCTCACAACAGGTCCTTCCTGACCCCTGAAGCAAGTCATGCATGGATATGGTAGAAACAGCAGGTTAATGTCCTAATAAAAAATACCGTGATCAGATGCAGGGCAGCTCAATGGGGAGCCTGAACAATCATTTCTGCAGGAGGACAAAGTTGCAGTTCTGTAAACATAAACACACTTACGGTCTGCTTAACTCTTGCTATTATGAGAGGAGTGAATAGCTCCCCATTTCATACAGCTTGGTGAACTGCATGTTTACAGCAGGGACCACTTGAGGCCCCTTGGACTCCGATGCTTTTGCTTTGTTCCTCCTCCTGCCACGGTGCTAAGGTGTATGCAATGACTGCTTTATTTCCACTACAGAGTTGATCAGTCTTTCACTTCCTTAATCAGCTGCCACCAGTTAAAATGAAATATTTATACATATCATGCCTTCTAAAATTTAGTCCTGTTCAGTTTGCAATCTCTTCTTTTCCAAAAATCTGTACTTTCAAAAATTAAATATTTGAAAGTAGAAGATACAAAGTGATTGTAAAAGGGAAGTGATTTAAAGATTTCAGTATAATTTAATGTAATTCCAAACAATATTCTGTATCGTTTTACCTATAATAGCTTCTCTTTCATGATGGAAAGTTTACTGTAACTCTATCCTACTCTCTGGCAATTATTCATATTCTAGTTGAAAGGCTTTACATTCCTATAACTGTAATCTTTTATATTAATGGTTTGCACATCAACTACCCAGTAATATTTTATAGAGATATCTTTCTCGTTCTGCAAAATTCCTTCCTGCCTTTTATAACTATTCAGAAACCAAAGATCATAAAATGTGCCATTTGGAAAGGAACTTGTTGATACTCCTTGCTCACTGGAAATTGTCATCTGGAAGTTTCCCAAACCATAACACCTTACCAGCTTCAACCACAAAATACTGAAATCAGGATACAGTTGATTTTTCTGTGGAGCCAAAGATTGCAAAAGTAGATTCTTGGATAGTTACTTATTCACAAATATTTTGAAACTAACTGGAAGCTATTTGGGGAGCCTACACTGATAAGAAGGATAAAAAGCAAAAAAAAAGGCCACTTGTCCTGCTTTGGTTGTTGTCACTAACGAGAATTTTTTCCTCTTTCAAAAGTATTTTGCACTGATTGAAAAAAAAAACCCAAAACAACAGAGTTAAAGAGAACCAATAACTGAGCATCTAATGAGCCACTGGCTCTACATAACCACAAAAACTGTGTCAGAGTGCACATTGCAGGTTTTTTGGTGATAATCTTATCAGTGTTGGAGTGGACAACAGTGTACACTGCTTAGAGATGTTCCATCCATAGTGGTTTTGAAGCATTTGTTAGAGGAGCCATTTATTTCTCCTCCCAAATTAATCTAATTATGGAGACCACCTTGGAATTGATCTCATGAAATTTTATTTTCATTTGGAGAGACTGAGTACCTGAGGTGGAGGTGAAGCTTCATACAACTTGAAGTTTTGTGTCCTTTATGGGACCATGTTGCTAATATCTGTCTAGAAATGCTTGGAGAACACCACCAGTGAAAACAATTCCTCTAAACATAGAATTATAGAATCATAGAATGGTTTAGGTTGGACGGGACCTTAAAAATCATCTAGTTCCAAACCCCCTGCCATGGGCAGGGACGCCTCCCACTGGAACAGGTTGCTCAAAGCCCCATCCAGCCTGGCCTTCAACACCTTCAGGGATGGAACTTCCACAACTTCTCTAGCCAACCTTACCACCCTCATAGTGAAAAATTTCTTCCTGATATCTAATCTAAATCTCCTCTCTTCCAGTTTAAAACCATTCCCCATGATACATCAAAGTTATTAATTCTATGAGTCTGTGTCCTAGAAGTTCCTCTTGCAACAGATTAATCAAACTGGATGAAAAAAGGAATTCTAACGCTTCAGGGGGTAGTTGTTGAAGTAATAACAACATAGTGTAACCAATTATAATGACTTGCATTGAAAATAAAGTAACATCCTTCCTGTAAATGGCAGCTCATTTTTTCAGTCCTTCATACTCAGTAGAAGACAAATTCATGCTGCAGTTGTAGCAATTCTGTCAAACAGTAATTCAGATTTGCTTTATCTTTCAGGACAAAAAAAGGATCTCAAATATGCAACTGCAAATTAGAGTCCGATCAATTTACCAAGGAAAGAGAACAGGACAATATGCTGCTTCTAGAGGAGCCCTAACTTAATTTTTCCCCATTCACATTTGTATTCTTGGAAAAGTGATTCAAATTCTGAAATAATCAATGAAAGATTCAGAGTAAATTCCAGTTATTGATATTCCTGGTAGCTCTTACCATGCTTCTAATCTCACAGGCTGAGTTTTCTTCCCTTCCAGTATCACAGCTGCATGTGGTATAACTGGATTTTCTGATTTAATCATGCACTGTACTTGTCCAAGGAGCTAAAATTGTGCTGGGAGATACAATATCAGCTACATGTTCACAGATTCCAGGACAAAAACATCAAAAGGAACCACTGTAGTCAGAAAGTCTGACCTGTTGCACAGCACATACCTGGGGACCTCCCTGATTTTGTCTGTGTTAGAACAAGAGGTTATAGTTTCCAGCTCCCTGTGATTTGGCTATTAAGTGCTGCAGAATCCTCTGTAATTGCTATTCCAATCTTTCTGCACTAACATTGTGGGTTGCAGTCTAGCTTGGTTGTCCAACTAGAGACGCTTGTCTGTAACTTTTGTCTACATGATTGAAGAGCTCATTATCCACAAATATGTTCAACTCCTACCCATCTCTACTGGTGCAAAAGATTGGTATTGAGCTGGAGAAAATAATATTTGAAATATTAGGCACCTAGTATTTATTCCAATAGTGCAAGTAAAGTATTATGACTCCCCAAAGCAGCCTCAACTATGAATTTTACTGGGTGTTCGCAAACTTCTTCATTCATGATTTTTAAGGCTAGAAAGGACAGTTATGATTACCTAATTTGCCTGTTTCCTTAAATAGTGTGAATTGCAATTAAGTGATTTGCACACATGTGCATTTGTTTACCTGCGTTTCTGTTGAAGATAGCCATTGTTGAGTGAAGAAAGTACAGAAGAGAACCACCTGGATCCTGGGAAAAGGGAGAGGTAAAGCAGAACTGCCATGTCCTGTAGCATGAGGGCCTGGAATCGGTTACATGAGAGGGTAAAAAAAAAGGAAGTTCTTTAAAATGCTCCAAATATATCACTTTCAAGACTGAGGTTGTCAGCAACATAAGTCATGTTATTCCTCATAGAAGCTCTGTTTAAGTTTTACAACACCTCATGTTCTAGTGAAAAATAAAAAGATAATGCTCATGTGTTTATCTGGACTGTGCTTCTCTAAAAAATTGGCATCTTGGTTCTAAGCAGTATTCTGTCAATGGAGCACCCTAGTGGTCCTGAAGGACAAGAGGTAGAAGGCAATGCAAGCAGTAAGTGGACAAGCATCCTCCTCCTTCTGCTTTTGTGTGAGTCAGTCTTCTGTTACAGTTTGAAACAGGCAAGGATGGTAGAACTGGAAAAACTGACACCCGTTTATTGCCATTAGGAAGATGAGAAGCATATGTGCCTGTCCTTGGGAGTTGGTTACCCCCTGGCAGCTAGTCCTGTGTCTTAGTTGTGCTTCCTAAACGGAGTAAATATGAAGTGAACCACAACCTTATTTTATGTCAGAAAAGCAAAAAATGCTTGTGCTCTGTATTGCCCAGTTGCACATCAAAACTCATATGTAATCTTTCCAATGCATATTAAAATTTTAAAGGGGAATAAAGATTTTTAGCATGCAGGAAAAAAAAAAAAAGAGAATCTCTGAAGGCTCAGGCTGGAATGTCTTTAGCTTTGATCCTGTGCCAGCTAGCCAACAGAGGATGTTATTTTCGTTTATGGTGAGCTTATAATTTTAAACTACAATTACAACAATATCAAATTAAAAGTTCATACAATACTAACTCTTGCTTATCAGGTCATAAAGCTCAAAAGCATGTAAGTAAAAAAATATAACCTTCAGGAATATGGGTTTTCAAAATTTGTAAAAGGCTATAAAAGCGTCAATTCAAATTCCTCATAAATCATGTGTAGCTTAGGATGAATCTTTGATGCTTGATGTTGGATGTTCATCTCTGTCCCTTGTGAGCTTGGGATACATATTCCATTCTGGTTTTCACTCCAGCAAAAGCATTTACTCAGTGGTCTGCAACACACAAAACTATTCTATAGATTTGGGTTAAAATATCACTGAAACATCATGTCTAGAGCTCCTTTTGCTATTAGTTGTACAAATGCTATATGTATATTATACCTTAGAAAAGAAATGAGCGGATATTTATGCTGACTTAGTCCTTTAGTCCTTACGTGCTCCAGTCATAGCAGAGCACTATCAGGAAGGGCGCTGTAAAACCACCAACCACAATGGTTGAACCATCAGGAGATCCCAAATTAAATGTAAGTCAAGACACAAGAGGTGGTTGTAACACAGAGGCAGGAAGAGCATTACAGAAAGCTGTTTCTGCCCCTGGAGCCACAGCTGAATTTTGGCCTATGCATTTTGGGTGTACTGTTAGGATACCACATGGTCATAGGCTTTCTCCAGAAAGCTCTGTTATCCCATTTCTGGCGTCAGCCAGATGTATTTACTGAATAAACATAGGTTCCAGAATTTCAAAGGTGTATGGAAATAAAACAAAACCAGCACCAACAGGAAAAAAACCCAGTAAATGCTTATTCCAAACTTCTCACCATTGAGAATAATGGTGTGGGAGGGATCGTGTGTTGAAGGCAAATAGTCTTAAGAGATTTTTGGAACATTTATCTGAGAAATACAGTGTTACTGCGTCTCAAGGATTTCTGCTGTATTGCTGTCTAAGCTGTTTGTGGTGGAACAGATTCTGCGTGCCTGGTTCCTCTCGCAGGCAGCGCATGAGCCACTCCACAGGTGGCTGTGGTGTTGCATCAGTTATTTTTTGTGTAAGTAAGATAAGAATCTACCTCCCCTTAATAAGTTTAAGGTGATGAACCAGTGAAATACAAACTAGAAACACTTTTGTAGAGGCATTTTTATTTTCCTTATCCAACCAACTATGGTAAACCTGGGTGGAACTCTCTTCACTAATTGCCTTTTGTTGCAGACCAAACTTACCTTCAGCTGTGAGTGCCACAGGGGCCAACAAATCTTTACAAATCTCATTAGGGGAATTCTGACAGAGCACACACCACGGTCATGGTGTTGAGCAGGAAACTGGATAATCAAGGAGTATCTGGGATCAATTAAAAGATCTTTCAAACTATCAGGTTATGCCACAGCTTTTACTGAGGTAAGACGCGTGGGTGTATTTCCAGGAGGAGCTGCTGGTGACTCTAAGCTAGACATGGAAGGGAAGATCTCTGGAGATCCTGTGGAAGAACTGGGGCCCCTCTCAAATACTCTGCGATGCTACTACCAGAAAACCATTCCAACTACATCAAACAGGGATGGACAGGGAGAAAAAGTGGGACAGCATCACTCATAAGACTGTAGTGACTGATGGATTTGTGAAATTCTTGCTAGTGTAGCACCCAGCTGCTCTGCTTTTGACATGAAAAGGAGCCTTTCAAAGGGAAGAATGGCAAACCTGCTTATCTCCCAACTCATAACTATTAACGTAAACCTGGAGTGAGGCAGTTGAGGTGCTGGTTGTTATCATACATGTTCCTCTCTTGCAGCATACGTTGTCTCAAAGACCCCTTTGAAACTCGTGCTGTGATGAGGGAAGGGTAGGAGGCAAATGAGGGCCTGGCTGTAAAACAAAAATCATGCTTCACAATGTGTGAAGGATCCCTTGGCTTTGTTTTTGCTAGTATTTTTGCAAACTAGTTTTTTATAAATTTTTCTCAAAGGAATGTGTGAAAGAGATGCATCTTGCAATATCAGCTTGGATACAGCAGTAAATTGCAGCTTTGTACACATTTACAGTGAATTTCCTACCCCCCAGGCAATTAATTATCTGGTAATATTTCCCTTTTGTCTCACTTGTGCCCTGATATGATACCTTTGTGTTTACTCATTGACTCACAACTGAGACCTGGGAAACCTTATTGAATAGTAACCGTGCAAAGCGTACCATTAAGAAAATCCTGACCAGTTCTTGCACATCTATTTATAAGCGCCAAACAGTCCTTTCATCCTCCTCTGTATACTGTTGTGTAGAAGGTCTTCAGATGCCCTTTTTTGAAGAGTAAGGAGTTAATTTATTTGTTTCTATTTTACCAGATGGAAGGAGTATCTGGGATTCTGTATCCTGAATCTGGCAGCAGAACGGATTGCAAGTTTTCCAGTAGATCTCAGTTGACCTGAAAGCATGGTCTTATTATGAACACTATTTGAGAGTAATGATTAAAAGGGGCTTCATTTTGATGACAATATTTGTGAAAGCAAAATAGGATTTGTGAATAAAGCAGAAAGTTTGCCCAGAAAGTCAGACAAATGTATTGTATTCATCATTCGATACTTGCTCACCTGAAATTTTCATTACATAGACATGAAAGTATATAATTTATAAAGAGAGTAAACAGAGTAATGCTGAAATAAAATAATTTATTTGAAGGATGCCACGACTGAAAAAGCATCATATTTATCCGGTAACACACTGATAAGGAAGGAGATGAGCCCTTTCGCCCATACATGCAACCTTAGATAGTGGATGTCTTTTATAACAGGTTGTCTTCAGATACTGTCTCGGAAGTTAAAGAATTGAAAGTGGATATTTTTAAAATTGTTTCTTTCTTTCTATATAGAAAATTGTTAGAAATATGTTCTGCAAGAAAGAGTCCAGTTAATATTTTATTAACATATAACTACTCTGAATAAGTAAATACAAATTGATCTTCCTCCATTAGCTGTTGGTATAGCAACTTTGAAATCATCTGATATATCTTCTAAGCTGTGGGTACAATTCTAGTTGGCTAGAGGGAGTTTGCTCCTCATTTGTCTTTTCAGTCTGTTATCTGTCTCCCATGACTTTGCAAATTTTACCTGCTGTTCTCAGAAGCAAAAATACATAATGAAGCCTAATATCTTGCAGCAAGTTATTAGAAGATTTGAACTCTGAAAGCTGGTATATCAACATCAGGTGAGAAAGTGAACAGAGAGTGTCCGGATTAAGTGATAATCATTTAAAAAAAAAAAAAAAAAGTCTTAAAAATTAACCAGGTGATTATGTCGCAATAAGATATCGCAATCAATCTCCAGTAAAACCTCTGCAGTGTGCTGACATAGGTTCTGTAGCCTCAGGTCAGCCTTGGTTTGTTCAGTTGCAGATCCATCTGGCTAGCAAGTTTGCTAGCTCGAATCATAAATCATTAAAAAGGTATTCTGTTATTCCAGGCACTGATGCTCCAGTTTGTTGATGCTTTTCTCATTCAGGGGCACAGCACAGCTAAACAGGTCATTGTTTGACTTATGCAGCTCTTCTAAGAGAGGTTGGTAAAATGTTCAGAATTGCCAATGCCCATTATGTGTCCACTGGCAATGACCTTTCTGTGAGATACCCAGAAAAGCATAGCTTCCGCTGAGATTTACCATCAGGAGAAGCTGGAAGCTCTGTTGTTGCTAGGCAGATGTTATGGATGAAGGTAATGTTAGCTGTTAGTCAAGCAAGCAATGTTCAGGAAGACCGTATCTCTGATGTTTTATCTTTTCCACTCATTCCCGGTACACATTGCAGATGTGTGTGCTGGAATTTCCTGGGTGCACATGGTATTCTTCCAGCCCTCTTCCTCTGGGAATTACTTATTAGGGTCTCCATTGTAATGGTCCCTGTACTCCCTACCACCAATGATGTCTCCAAAACTGCCCCTCATAGAAATTCCCATATATATATATGAAGGAATACAAGTGGAGCAAGGGAAAAGGGAACAGTGATACTGTCTGTAACAGCATCATGAAAAGCAGTCATGAATGTATCAGATCTCTGACCAGTGTTCATTACCAGAGAACCATGCTACCAAGTTCTCATGCTGTGCTGGAGGTTCATCAAGACAGCTTTGGTCCCGGGTGGAAGATGAGGGAAGTGAACACACGTGTTGTCACGAACATTGACCTTCACAATGCTCCTACCTAATTTGCTAGACCTTTACTTCCAATTGTTGATGTTAATTGATGCTGTTTCTACAGACGATTCACTGAGAGATTGTTCCGTGCTAGCAGCTGGCTATGCTGGGAACATGGAGGAATGAGATGGAAATGTCAGGGTTGCACATGTGTCAGAGAATAAGAAGTGTCTCATGTCCTAAAAACAGGTTCAGCCAAATAAAGACCTCTACCTTCGTTGGCCCGCCTAGTAAAAAAGGGTGACAAGCTGAGTTCTTTCGTATGGCTGAGCTGTAGAAGGCAGCAGAAAAATGTTGCACGTACATCCGTAATGGGTAGTTTCCTACACAAGGGGAATGGAGGGACTTCCAGCCATGATGCATTTGGAGAAGCCAGTGAGTGACTAATGGATGAGTAACTGTGCATGCTGACTTAATTGCAGTGCCTGGATTTGTGCATGTTGAGTCTTTGCGGAGACCTTAAATATGTATCTTCAGCTTTCAACCTACTTCTGAGCCTCCCATTTGACTGTTCAGATCCTCCCCCCACCTCTAGTCCTCTGAAGCATGCACGCAAATAGCACGCTTCTCCAGTAAATACCCTGGGCCAGGAGAGAGGCAAGTTTTGCTAAATGTGTAAAATCTCCCTCTATAAAATCCAGCGTAAGTGACTTTGTCAAGCTGCCTTCTCCTTCTGCCTTTGTTCCAAACACACTGCACCACCCACAGCACAGCTTCATTTTGCACAGTGTCTCTGGGTCAAGCTACATCCTTAAGTTGCTGCCCGGAGATAAAGAATGAGCAAAGCCACAAAGAGAGCAATCATCATACCAGGCATGTGCGGGGCTGCAGAGGAAATCTGCAAATAAATGGGAAAAGTGAATGGGTGACTGCACAACTGCATACTTGCTTCATGTGTGGGACATCAGCCGGAGCTGAAACACCCCAACTTGGAGACGTACTGCTGTCTGCTCAAGCACTTCAGAAAGGCAGTTTTCTCTTGGTTCATATTTTTTAACAGTAAATCACAGTATATAAAGCTGACTCTGCCATTAAATCAAGACTCAGGTAATCTGGCTATTCACTTGGAAGGAAACTTCCTTGTTAATTAACATAAATAAAGCCTTTGGGGCTCGTAGGTGTCAGAGCCAAGGCACAAGGGAGAAAGTGATGAAGGCAGGCAACTGTGGATGGCAAAATGGGAGGATCATTAAAGGGGTTGGAAATGGACCTGTCACATTTAGTTTTGCTGGTAATTTGATTATTAAAAGAATTAAAATTTGATGATCTCAGAGAATAAATGGCTTGTTTTACAGGGCTGGAAGGGAAATGCAAAGTGGAGGGAAGGGACCTGCAGACTCCAGCGTATCATATTCACGTCTTTTTCAGAATACTGGAGGAAAAGCTCTCCTACTGGTGATTGCTCACTAGGCTTCACCTTTGGAAGAAGAATATTTTCTTATCAATGGCTCAGCTTTTTTTTTTTCTTCCTCCATCACACCACCTCTGTTTCATAAAAATACCACCTATTGCTTGTTCAAGCACCAGTAAAATGTCCTGTCTGGGAAGACCACCAGTGATGCTTTCTTGGGGAAAAAAGTTACAGAGCAGGTTATAGAGACTGACGGGAGAGAGAGTGGTCAAAGGTCAGTGGTCAAAGGCAGTGTGGCAGTGCAGGCTGCACGTGCAGCTGAAGCAATGAGAGGAAAGGTGTTTTTTTTCCCTCTTTGGTTCCTCACTCAGCCCCATTGGCCTCTTCTCTCCACTTGTAAAGTGATAGTGGTGCACGCAACCAGGATCTGGGTGAGATGCATAGACTCTAGATAGGGAAGTCCTGTTTGGAGGATACCAACCTGCAACAGCAGCTCTGATCAGGAAGGGCATTTGTGAATTCCTCCTGAAGCTGCAGCATTGCAATGACAGGGGCAGCAGCTCTTCTGAGGACCTTTTGTCCTGTATAACCCTCCCAATGTGAATATCTGCAATAGTTGGGGTTTTTTTTGTGGGGTTCTTGGAGACCATGGATAGAGCAAGGTGCTACTGTGACCTTCAAAAAGTGTGTGAGGAACTCAGCCCAAATTGGCATCCTTGTGCTTTTAGATATTGCCTGAAGATTTGTGAGCCCTATCTGGGAGCGAAGGCAGCATTTCCTTCTCCTTGAAAGAGTAAAACATCACTCAGGGTCTCTGGATCTACTCAAGAAACAAACCAGACAGAGGAGTTAATGCAGCTAAGTTTGACCAGCCTTAGTAGCTTGAAAGAAAATCCATGAAGAAGGGCTCCAGCTCACAGTTGTCTGACATTGTCCAGGCTGTGTCTCATCTGGTTTTGGAAGCAGTCCAGTTCAAGGACAAAACTGGCACAATGTGCTCGGGAAGTTACCCAGAACCAAACAGCCTGGAGCCAGCAGCAGTACTAGCATCAAGGCATGGCAGTCAGGTATCAGGTTAAGCTGAGACATGAGTGCACAAGTGAGGATCAGACCAAAGTTTTCATGCCTTCTCTTTTACTTTTTTCCCTTCGCTCCTTTGTTTTCATCAAAAGAACTCATAAGAATCATTTAAAAAAAAATAAAAATCTCTTGACCTAAAAACCCGAAGTGGATTTATTTTTTTCTTCCCTTGAGAGAGTTTGCTGGTGCTAGCAAGCAACTCGTTAAACCAAAGACTTCCCTCTGAAGAGGAGTTTTCCTAGAAGAAGTCATTTGACTTTTTCACTTGAAGTAGTTTAAATTTCCTTTCTTTCATTTTTTTTCCTTGATGCACTTCAAACTATTTGAAGGGATTGCTGTACAGCAGCTGCTATGGGAGAAATGAGTCTTTTTTCAGTCATCAGTTACATATTTAATATTTTAACAGTGGAAAGAATTTATCTTTTAGTGAGAAACTTACCCTTTTTTTTTTGTTAAGTTTTTTGTTAAACCTTTGAAGATGGACAGAAGATGAAAATCTTGGAACCAAAAAGCTTACCTATGAAACAAGGGAAAGTTTTGCAGTTTATTTTAGGCTTGAAATGTCTCTTTTTCCTTCTCCATGATATATATCACTGGAAATGTTGTGCTTTTGCTTGAGACAACTTGGTTAATTCACAGCGACATCATCCCAGAGCTTTAAGTTCAGCCGGTTCCTTGACAGACTCTGGATGACCTCTCCTTTCATAAACCTGAAGCTACTTGGAGTGAAGGTCTGTCAAACTGTCCTTCATTCAGGAACAGGCATTCAAAAGGGTCTATCATTACTCTCCACTGTGTAAGAACTGACACCTTCATTACAAGGTGGCTGTAACCACTAGGTAACCTTGTCAGAAAAGTCAATTAATAAATCCTCTGATAATGGTGACAAACTGTAACGTTCCACGTTGCTGAATGCTCCAGATCACTGAATGGGGAAAGATCTGAAAACTGTTTTCCATCTAAGCTTTCACTCTGCCTGGGAAGACTTTTCCAGGACAAGAGAGTTTTTTACAGTCCGGAAACTATAAGCAGCAAAAAACCTGGAGTGTAATATAAACAAAACACAAGGGGAACATGTTTTATGGACTAAAGGGGTTATTTAATTGCTACTTGGAACTGGGTGGGGAAGATACCTTGTTTGGGGCATGACTTATGCTTCAACTTTCTCAGCTTAGGAAGTTCCTGGTGTGCTTCCAGAAGAAGATGAAGACACTGGGTATTAAGGTCCTCCCTAGACACTGGGTCAGGAAACATGATACATTGTCCTTTCAACATCTGTCTGGAGAGGCACTGGTCTGATTTAAGTGGTCTTGGTCCCACTTAAGCCCCTGTGCTTAGCGCCTTCTACCAGCTTGATTTATCTAAAAGCCTGGGTTCGGCCCATGGTAAGCATTAAGCCCAAGACCATAGGTGGGGCTTCGGCACATGAACTGAGGCTGACAGATGCCAGCCCTTGTGCAACTGTGTGTGGGGAAAGTAACTGAAGCTTCAGTCCACTAAGTGTCATAACCCATATGGGACAGAGTATGTAAGAACTGCTCTTCTAACTTGAGCTGTCTTGATGGGAAGGAATTATGGAAGGAATTTCATCTTGGACCCCAAAATCCATGGCAATGACATGAAAAAATAAGTCAATCATGTCAATCATTGAACTGCAAGTTGCCATACAGTCTCCAGGGATATGTACATCACCATAAATGCATGGACCTCTTCTCACTTCAAGTGCTATGGTGCTTGCAATGGCAAAATTGGAAAATTTGGTTAGGCTAGCATGAAACAGCATCAGCAATTGCAGCATTGATTGCAGTTCCATCAGTGCAACCTTCTTAGCCTGAAGGATGTCTTATTTCTAAACACAGAGACAGATGTGGCCATGCCCCAAGTAGGTGAGGATAGGAGGGGGACAGGTCTCTGCGGCTCGCTGGTGTTGAACATCAGAAGCTTCCATATACAAAAAATGATTATGGTATGAAGTCTGCTAATTTTGGGGGAGAAGTTCAAGTATTTCCATAGCAACAAAATTAAAGAAACAATTCCTAATGGATCCTTTGACACCATAAATGACCATTTGATTTGTTCGAGACACTCTGTATGACCTAAATTGGTATTACTCGAAGGTCTCCAACAGCCATTTCACTGAGTTGCCTCTATGCAATGGAGGGCAGTGATGTGAACAACGTTTATACTCTGGAGGTAGATGCAGGGGAAAGAGGAGTAGACTCTCATTTGGAGTAGGAGTTTGGTTCAGAGTCATCTTTAAAATGAAGAAAGACTTTTAAAAGTCTTTTAGCCATAGAAGGTGGGGTAAAAGCAAATAAATATTGATGAGGAAGGAATCTGAGCATATAACACCACATTCATTAGCTCTCTCTCTCCTGAGCTTCTGTGATGTTTTATGCATTTTAAATCAACCAGTTTAGCAGAGGCCAGGTTAATTCCTACCACCTGGAAATGTGTATATATATATATATATACATATTTTGAAGGTGTTTCTGGAAGCAGGAGGTACTCATCAAGTGTGTGATTTGCTCTGCAAATTTTCATTTTAAATTGAAGATTGTCTCATAAATAATGATTTGAAGCCTCAAGAACATGAGGCCAACAGTAATATAAAAAACCCTGAGGCAAATAAACATACTCGCATGCAGAGAGAGACGACCACAACCAGGTCTATAGAATACATTAAGGCTATTTTATGGCAACCTTGGCGTACCGTTTGTGCCCTGGACTGCAGAGAAGTGAATCCATTCAAAGTTTCCTGTTAAGTGCTTGGACAATTTTTATGGCAAATTTGTGTTAAAAAAAATTCTAGTGACTTTTTCACAGATATGCTTCCTTGCTCTTGTCCCACCTTTGACACTGACTTCTGCTGCTGCCTGAGGCAAATTCCGTACATTGATTACAACTTTGAGCTTTTCTAGAGTTGGTGTGCTGCCTTTGTGAAGAAATTCATGAGCAATAAGGTACTGTTCGTCACATGTAAGGTCAAAAACTTTTCTGCTGGTTGGATTGGAGACGTAACATTGAGGTGGGACTTTGCTCTTTGATCTCTTCCTCACATAGCAGACATTGCATAAGCAAATATTTTATCCAGGTGAAAATGTAACAGAAATGTAGGGAGGTAGATTAGGATGGCTAAAATGCTGAAAAATTCTGTTTCCTTGTGGTTGACAGGATCTTCCCAGGCCAGATATACGTATTGGCAATTCAATCTATTTTACTGTAATGTTCCAGGAGAGCCCCATTTTCTATTTCTACAAAATGCCCGTTGGAGAGGATGGATGGTTGAATTGTCATTTCTTGGCATCATTTTGAGTGAAGAACAGCAGAAATAGATGCTGATGTTGTACAATGAGAGGAGGCGGGGGGGGGTTATTCGTATCTTCCTGGGGAACTCCTTCATTTCATCCAACTCAAATAGTGTGTCAGTCTCAGAGATGAATCAGACTTTAAAAAAAACAGAAAAAAAAAAAAAAAGAAACATAACGAATGCTTAGGTAGGCACAATTGAGAGTACACATTTACTTTTTGTGATATCATCAAAATCTAAGTAAAAAATGGAGGATTTTCCGATCTGCTTTACAGTAAGGACTAATTGGGGCTCTAGATGCAAGCCCTGACAACCTTACAAGTCCTTGAATGCTTAACCAATTTTACTGCAAGTGTTCCCATTGCCACATCAGTTCCCACATCATTGAGACCAAAGTGAAGTCAGTGCTGACAGAGCCCAATTCATTGCTTTCACCTTGAAATGAAAGTCAAGCTGGCAAATTGCTGAAACGAGCTGTTTGTTGCAGCTTTCGGACAGTGCCTGATTGCTTCCCGGCATGTCCGTGGTGGCAGAGTCAGCGCGTTGGCCTGACCCTGCCTCCTCAGCACTGAGTCTGGGGGAGAATTCAGCAGAATTAAATGCGAAAGGGATATCACCACTTACATCCTGTGGTATCTCAGGATGCTGCTTAGCTTCATCTCCTATGAAGACAGACTAAGAGAGCTGGGGTTGTTCAGCTAGGAGAAGAGAAGGCTCCTGAGAGACCTTATTGTGGCCTTTCAGTACCTAAAGGGGGCCTGAAGGAAAGATGGGGAGGGACACTTTATTACAGTTGTATGAGAGGTAATGTTTTCAAACAGAAAGAGGGTAGCTTTAGATAAGATATTAGGAAGAAATTCTTTACTGTCAGGGTGTTGAGGCACTGGAACAGGTTGCCCAGAGAAGCTGTGGCTGCCCCATCCCTGGAGGTGTTCAAGGCCAGGTTGGACTGGGCTTGGAGCAACCTGGTCTAGTGGGAGGTGTCCCTGCCCATGGCAGGGGGGTTGGAACTAGGTGATCTTTAAGGTCCCTTCCAACTCTAACCATTCTATGATTCTATGATTTTTCAGTCTCAGTGCTTTGTTTCAAGCAACGGAGCAATTCCTAAAATGAGACGAGCCTTGTATGTACCAGGATTGCTGCCCATAGCAATGTTATCATGGCTGGCACCTGACATTGCCTCCAAGCTCACGTAGTCTGAGAAAAGCCGGGCTACACAAGCCTGTAGTGCATACTGATCCTTCCTCTGATTTGTTTCCTTTTGTTTGGGCTTAGAAAGTCCTTGTGCTTTCCATTACAAGAAATGTGGTGTTAGATACTGGACAAGGGGGTATCCTCCATTGTACAATCACTTTCCTTTCCCTCATATTATACATAAAAAGATGTTCCACCTTTGGCATGAATTTATTACATTTAATCGCTACATGAAGCAACATCTTGAGAAACAGAGATCCAACACAATTAAAGGGACAACCAATTAAGGAGGAGATGTCAGCCTGAAACCTTCATGTGTTTAAGTCTCATTTTAATTCATAAATGTTTCCTGACTTTCATGACTATCTGTGCTATTTATAAGGTTTTGCTAAATACTGTTGATGAAAACTTTTCAATCTGTGCACTGTTTGCAAACTGTTCACTTCAAATCATCACTATTCATCATATGTGTTAGCTCACGTGGCCTGGTGTTTTTTTTGCATCCTGCTTGCATGCCTGAGATACATTCATACAAAAATAATCAGTAGTGTTTCTTCAGTACAATCTATTTAACATTCAGAAATGTTTTCTGGAGCGGGAAACAGTTCTCCAATTCACAACTATGCAGAATATGAAGAGTCCAACCTGTTGAATAGCAGAGCTCTAAATTAGAATCTAAATTAGATTCGATTATTCTGAAATATATTCATGAATATTTTACTTAGTCAAACGTATGCAGTAAAATATTTAAAAAGGTAGGCCTGACCCATGCTAGAAATAACTTCAATGTTCAGTATGAATAATGACAGACACTTTAGGAATAGAATTTCTCTCTGCATTCATATTATGCCCGTGTACAATACTAGCATTTTTCATTACTGTAATACGTGACACCACAGAAATGTATAAACTTTACAAGTGAATGTGCATGAAGACCCAAGGTTCAAAAGCAATAAAACATGTGGGCGTTGTTATTCAGATGACTTTAGTTAGGCTTAACATAACATAAAAATTAGCCTGAACAGATCCAACATTTCCCAATAACTGTTTCCCAGAATACCAGAATTAGAACCAGGTTCCTGACTTTCCAACAGCATGCTCTGAATTTCTTTCAAATGGTACCTTCTCAAAATTACTAATTCCCAATTTATCTCAATCTAAAGTAAATTTTTTTAATATCCCAAATTATCATTTTTTTTAATGCTTGCCATGATGTAATCTATTTTTTTAAATTTTCGTCGATAAATGACATGAATGCTTTTGACATTATAATTTCATAGCGGCAATAATCTGGAGCATCAAACATATGTTTGTTAGAAGAATTTTATAATTTTTCAATTATTAAAATAATCTGATTTCTGCAGTACTTTTGCACTCTTCTACCAAAACCAGTTTGTGTTGAAGTTTTGCCACAAAAAAGGGAAAGGCTTTCAAAGGTGAAGTATGTTTTGACAGTTATTTGAAAAGAAGAAAGAAATAATAGTGCCAGAAAATGAAAGTTGCAAAGTGCTGAGCTTTCAAAAATGATGTGGAGATCATATTGAAAAGGATGAAATAGAGTAATGAAGATGGATAACTGAAGAGTGGAAGCTGGACAGAAAATGTACCTCAGTATGGTAATCTGCTGAAATTCTCAAAAAGTGAATCAGAGCTCTATTTTAATAGTATATGAATGATTTATACATATCTCACAATCTACTCTCCGGACTCATAAGCAAAAAAAACGTTTTTAACCTTTTGACATGATCAACTCCACATCACATCTCTCCTGTGAAACTTTAATGTTCTTTCAGGCTTATCTCCAGCTGCAAAATGATTATGGCAAGTACCTGAACCTCTTTAGCTAGTCTTACAACAGCTCTTTTTATTTGTTCCGCTTTGTGGTTTTTGCAAGTAAAGTACACTGTCAGCAGCATTTAAGGGCACCATTTGAAGTTAGATGCCTCACACTTTTTTCAGTGGCAATAACTATATATATTGTAGTAAATAGAAGATATAAAAGTAGAAGTGTAAGTGGGAAACCTTGATCTATGCATGCTTCGGAGAAGCATTTAGGCATTAACTCAGGAAGGAATAGTGTGGAAATCTTGCATATTCTTTCACTGTTCGTTTCCTCAGTACCTAAAAATATTCCTTTCCTTCACCATTAGGTGAAGCGTGATGAGGTCAAGGTGAGCTAGTGTGAAATCAGAGGAAACTTTCCTTTTTCAGAACTAAAATATCCAAATAGATCAGTATATACAGACATACATAAGCAAGGACCAGGGTTCAAGGGAAGCGTGAGCTGGCGGTTTCCTTTGAAGTGGAAAAGGATTTGTGTAACTTTGGGGAAGGAGCAGGATTTTGGGAAAGGGTTTCTTTTAACTGCAATGAGCAGAGAATGGAGACCCCCACTGCTCTGAGCAAACCTCAGCATCCAGCAATAAACAAGTGTTTGTTAGGTGCTTTTTGGTCTGACTACATTCTGCATGTTTCTGTCTTCTCTTTTACACATGTGCAAATGAAGACTACAATGATTATTATTTTTTCTATTCCTTTTTTCAGTGAAACAAGTTAATCATAACTATTTTTAGAATGTATTTTTTCCCCTTCTCTGTTCCCTCTAAACTTTAGTTGACAGGCTTCCAAGCCTGCTTTCTCATGTGCTGTAAATAAAACAAAAGAATCAGAGTTGGAAGATTTCTCCTACACTTATATAAGATGCACAGAGAACAATTTCCAAAGGAGACAATCACAGATGTCCTCAGTATGGAAGACTACTTTTGGCTTAAGTTCCAGGATTAATGACTGTGCAGTTAGCTATTGTTAAAATTGGATTTGCTGCCAAGTTTGTTAAAAACTATCAGTAATTAAGCTTGAAAATATTTTCTTCCTATATAAGCTAATGCGGTCATATCTTTGAAGTCATCATGCATCATGAGTTGATTGGTACAGCCCAGATTTTAGACGTATCTTTGGCTATTCTTTTCAGGTAATTGAAATGGCTTAGTGTTTTCATTTGATCAGTTAAATTTTTAGTTATTGAAAAAAAATTAGATATATTGATGCCAAGCAGAAGTAGCTTATATATAACAGAAACTAATAATTCAGTGGAATGACTGTTCTTGATGATGAATAACACTGCTAGGAGAGAAAAGCTAAGGACCACAACACAGTCAAAGCTGCTCTTTGGAGTACTAATGAGTCTTCTGCACCACAGCGTAATGAAACAAATGGGACTTAAAGTTACTCAAAGAAACCCTTCTTATCAAGAGAGAGGAATGTGTTACTGTTGAATCAGATGCTGTCAGCAGAGAAATTCTGCAAAACAAACTACAAAATGCCTTTTTTCCCAACTGGTTTCTTTGGCCTAGAAATTACACGGGAGGTAGATGTGGTCAGTAGGACTGTTAACAAACAGTTGGGTTGGGATATGTAGGAGAAAGCCACAGCAGGTTTTGTTAGCCACAGTGGAACTCCGCTCAGTCTCAGTCAAGATTATAATGATGGTAGAAACTGTAGACCTCCTCCTCCTTACTGTGCCATATGAGGAAGGCGAGACACTTGCTTAAAGGACAGTACATCTAGACAGGAGGGGGATATGGAACTATCAGCTTTAAGCTAAACAGATTTTGTAGCTGGGTTTTTGGGTTTGGGTGTTTTTATGTTTTGGTTTTTTTTTTTTCCTTTTTTGCTGTTGTTGCAAACTGGCTAATTTTATGACTGTCTAATGGAAGGGTAAGACTCAAGTCCCAGGTCCAACACTCAGAGTTACTATGGTTTAATAACTCCCACGGGTCAGCCAAAACTGTCTAGTGAACCACTCGTCTTCTCACTTGAGTTGTGTAGCCACGTTTCTCTCCCTAATAAAACTTTGATGAACTTTCCCTTGAACAGCTGCATAGAAGCAGTATTTGATGGAAGGCTCAATTTCAAACTGATGCAATAGACTTCAAACTAGCTTTCCAGAAACAAGGTCTTGCTAATTGCCCTATAGCTTCTTCTTAATGTTTGCAAATAAAAGTTACACAGATTCCGAATTGCTTCTCTTGAAAGCTGGATATTAATTAAGCTTGTTCCTATAAAAGCACCTTAAGCATCTTTGCCTACTCATTTTCTTATTTGTTTATGCACTTGCACTATAAAAATAGTTCATTAAAAGAAAAATGGAGATCATATTCAGATGCAGAATAAAGTCTCCTCAGTTACTGTGCTTGAAATGTTGCCATAAAAAACAATGCTTTCTGATGAGACACATTTTGTGATGTTTAATGAAAGGTAAAATGAAGACTTAAAAAAATGATAGATCATAAAAAAACCCCATACTTAATGCAGCACAAGGGAGAGAGATTCACAGTTCTGGTGCATGCACATTTAGGAAGTGGTTTCTGTGGCAGATCTGCTTAAACTCAGTGGAGTTTGCAAAATATGTTTTAGATGCAGAATAGCACTGATTCAGTTTTTTCTTACTCATGTTTAGCACTGAATTCTCTCTTAAATTTTTGTGTACATATGTACATGATGTGTGTGATATGTACATATATATTTGTGATATTCAGGTAGACAGCTAGACAGGGAATTTTGTTGTTTAGCATTCTCTAAATTTCTACGAGTCTATGGCAGGTGTTTGTTTTTGGGGTTTTTTTTTTATTTTATTTTTTTTTCCCCCTAGGGCTTTTTTAAGCTAATGGGAATGCTTTCATTTGAGATCCAGTGAATAGGGCATCTCACAGGTTCCATGGCCATGTAAAAGGTCCTTGGATACATTCAAAATGTAACTGGTTGCATCTCTGAACAAACTGGTCTAGTCTAACTACCTTTGAGTAGGAGGTTGGATTAGCGACCTCCAGAGGTCTTCTCCAACCCAAATTATCCTGTGATTCTGTGATACTTTATTTTCTGTAGGCCAACTGGGACAGATAAATAAAGTTGTTTACAAGACTAGATTCCCTATATGGCATATTTTGGAAGGGAAGAACTTAGCCACATTTGTTCAAAATGCAAAGGAAGGCAGTTAGCTCTCCTATAGAAAAGACCTGAATGGATTGGCTTGGTTAGAATCATAGAATGGTTTAGGTTGGAAGGGACCATGAAGATCATCGACTTCCAACCCCCCTGCCATGAACAGGGACACGTCCCACTAGACCAGGTTGCTCAAAACCCCGTCCAACCTGGTGTTGAACACCTCCAGGGATGGGGCCTCAACAACCTCTCTGGGCAGCCTGTTCCAGTGCCTTACCACCCTCAAAGTGAAAAACTTCTTCCTAATGCTTAATCTAAACCTGCCCTCTTCCAGTTTATAGACATTCCCCCTCATCCTATCACTACATGCCCTAGTAAAAAGTCCTTCCCCAGCTCTCCTGTAGGCCCCCTTTAGGTACTGGAAGGCCGCAATAAGATCTCCCCAGAGCCTTCTCTTCTCCAGGCTGAACAGCCCCAGCTCTCTCAGCCTCTCCTCATAGGAGATGTGCTCCAGCCCTCGGATCATCCTCATGGCTCTCCTCTGGACACGCTCCTATGGTTCCTATAATTTAAAATTAATAAGAGAGTTATGAAGTTTAAATTGGTCAAGAGATATCAAAAATGAGTGGAATCCAGAGCCAACTAATTGATGATAAAAAGAAACAATAGAAGGATTATGAATAAATAAAGTGAAGGTAGTTCTTTTTGTTCAGGAAGTCTTTTGGTGAAATTAAGGGAAATATGAGGGCAAGTGTGTGATCTAGGTTGGCAGACTATTATTATTCACCTCCAAAAGATATATATCCAATCTTCTTTTAGGTGAATAGTGAAAAATGTATTCATTTTGTCTTGTTCTAGTCACCAGAACACAGCAACATTTCAACAAAAACTTTCTTCTCAACTAAATGAATTGAGGTGTGTCACGCACTGGAAAGATCAGAGTTTGTATGTCGTATATATGAACTCTTTCCTCTACTATGACATTAAAAAAAAACAGATACCCTCTTAAGTGGTTATTTAATAGGCTCCACATTAAAGTTCCCATCCTAAAAATTCAGAATATCATCAACTTAGAATTTTGCAAAAACATTTCTATGAATTTATCTATTAGTTATTCAAACATAATTCTTGCAGCTCATGTAATTTATTTTTTTCACCAGGGACATTGGCACAAAAATACGACCATATCAACAGAAGTAAGTGATGACAATAAATTCGGGATTCATTATCAAGGTAGAGAAGTATTGGATTAACATACAAAAGGAATTTCTGGCCACGGCAACTGGAAAAACTGCCATAGGATGAAATTTTGAGGAAGTTTAGAAGTTTTGAAGGTCTGTTGTAAGATGAAGTCTTCTCAGCAGAAAAATAGAGCAAAGATACAGACGTATTAGGTGGCTCACAGTGGCTGTGACCCAACAGAGCAAGGCTGTTAGGAGAAAGCACACTGGAATGTTTTAGGTGGGATTTCTCCATATATAAACCTGGAATACAAAGTACACGTCTCATCAACATTATTCACAAAAGGTATTAAAATTAGAACAGAGTTACTACACTGGAAGAATAGAGAAACTACCTTAAAAAAATAAAAAAGAAAGAATTAAAAGCTTGCTTTCTTCAGACTAGCAAAATGAAAACTAGTAGAGGATGTAAGTATTGCTTATAAATGTCTACAAGCAGGTAAATTCCAGGAAGAGACAGAAGCTAAAGGACAAATGGAGTATAAACTGATCATAAATATGGTTAGGCAGGGAATTAGAAGAAGCCTGAGAGGAGGAAGATTAATGCACATCAGCTGTTCACTTGGAGTAGTGGGTACAGATCATATAACTACTTTTAAGAGGGCGTTTGATAAATGCATGACTGGGGTGATATGACATGACTTCCTGCGATGATTGAGGACTGGAACTGATTACCCAGGAGATCAGTTCCTAAGTGGTTAGATAATTGGTGGAGAGATGGAGAAATAAGCCAAGCAGCACATAGTGTTGGGACCTGCATAGAGAGAAAGCCAGAGATTAGAATTCATTTAACCATTTAAGAGGTAGATAAATGGTTTAAGAGAGTCTTCTATGTTCACCTTGTAGACAACGCAGAGGAATCGGCAATTTCAAAGGGCAATTCATCCCACCAAACCAGAAGCATATAAAACCAGGGGATGAATTATCTTCTGAAGTGTGTTTCTTTTTTTAAGTCCTTCTCTGTTGAAAATAGCATGAGCTTAAAGGGCAATCTTAGAAAGCCAAGCCTAGTTTTTCGATGGCTGTAGTTAGCTGAAATGAATCTTGCTATATCTAAGAGAAAATGTGTGAATAAATGGGGAGCTATAGAGGGAGATGTGAGAAATTCTGCTGCAGAGAGGAAAATAAGGACAGTGGTTTAGCTTAATTCCTGTAGTTTTATAATAACCTTGATAACTATTCAGCATTTAAATTACTTTTGCAAGTGATTTCCTTGGCAGTAGAAGTGAGTTGACAATAACAGCAGGTTCATCAGAGAATGCCTGCTAGAGATGTGTGTTGGAAGAGTTGAAAGGGGAACATTTCATCTGAGATTAAGAAAATCACTCTCTTCTCATTTTTCTGTCAATGTTTCTTAAAGTTACAAAGCTGTTGCTACCTAATTTTTACTTGCATTTGATGGTAGGAGAAATAGATGTTTATACACATGTTTTAAGAAATTAATTTTTGGACCAACTAACTGTCCTCTATCACATTTACTATAATACCACAATTTTTTTGCAATGCTCATCTGACTGATGAGTTCTGCACAAGTCTGCAACTGTGCACGGCCTATTTTCCTTTAATATTGTCCTTTGGTATATTATAGACAATTACCATAATACAGAATATGCATTTACAACAGCATTTTGCAATTTCCTCAAAACCATACAGACATCAAAGCTTCTGAGACACATGAATGAAGAATTTCAAATGCATGCCAAATTGGGCAAAAAGAAAAGGGGCAAGATCAATAGCAAATACGGAGGAAAAGGAAAACGCTTCTTTCTTATGTAAAGAAACAGTGATTCTTAGCAAAGATCATTAAACATTGTATTGTTGCTACCATGCCATGCAGATGAAAGCTTTCTATTTAATTTCTGTGGGGAGTTGTTTGTCTGTGAGGGTTCTCTTCTTAGCTGTGACCAAAAAGACAGTTCAAAGTTACTTCCAAAATACCTGTCACACAAGCACACACGTGAACACCCTTTGTCCTTTCACTTCTTTGAGGGGTCATACTCCTCACCTGGGAAATATTATGTCATCCTATCTCCCACACTGACCTCATCCAAACTACTCAAATGGAAGGACTACCTATATGTCTAGGCAATGGCTGAAATACCGATATCAGCTGTTACCCTCTCCCGAGACAGATGCTAATAGCAGTGGTTTACCTCCTGTGTGAGCTGGCAGAAGTCACCAAAGGAGACATCTACTGTTGTCTTCCATGGATGCCCTCACCGTGTCACAAGCTATACATAGTCCCAGTTAAAGTGATACAACCCATCATCGTAGAAGTGGGCTCCTCTCACCAAGAAGGTGAAAAATAACAGACTTCATGTTCTGATCATTGTAAGCGGTGTCTCAATTATGTCAGTGTTTCTGTCAGTGGAGAGGATTTTGAGATTTTGTCATTTCAGAGAGAAAGAGGTTGAATAGCGATGTATGAAGTTCTGCTGTCACATCAACTCATGCCACAGTTTTCTTTTCCCCTGGAAACAATAATTGATGTATAAACTTTGTATAAAACTTAATAGTATGTGGCATATTTCAAGCACTCAAGCTAGGGTAGGCAACACGCAGTGCTATCTCAGCAGGAGAGTTACTTGTCTTCAAAGAAGTGGATGTCCATCTGGCTTCCTAGAACTGTTGCCTTGCAATTGGCCATTCCAAGGGAATATTCACTGCAGTGAATTTACTGAGCCTAGACAAAGTTGGCCTGGTTGGGTTAGTTTGTTGGCACATATGCATTCTGCAGCAGAAAGAGGTTTGTTTTAATTACTTAGAAGTGTTGCATGCACACAAATCATTACCAACCATTTGCTTGTAATGCAGGCACACTAGGGGAAAAGCTTCTGCCAAGCGAAGCCAGTATTTTACTGTGATTGCTGTCTCACAACTGAAAAATCAGTGGGTTTTATTACTTTTTGGATTGGTTTTGGCTTCCCAATTCCTCCTAACATTGCTGGGTTTCACGCTCAACCTGAACATCTGCAAGAGAGTGAGGTAAGGAGAGGGTTCCCTTCACATAGGTCCCCCTCCCTCCAGCACTGGAGCTGCCTTGTATCTTAAATGTTTCAGAGCAAAGGAGGACAGATTAGGTAGAACAACTACAGAAAAAAAAAAAGGAGAACTGGTGTTTAAAGTCCTTTTTCCAGTCCTAAAACTTTGCTCAGTGTGCATTAATATATATAGACTTGTGGTTGGACAGTGCCTGGAGGAACCACCAATAATAACTGATATATAAAGAGAGTTGGTGTTCAGACACCTCATCTGCAGTCATGACAATTGTACAAAGACAAAGTAAATGGTTGTGCCTACTCTGAGATGCCTTTTTCTCGATGAATGAGACATAAAAGGTGGCTGAAACAAACAAGGGGACTAGATGGAAGAGAAAAAGCAAAGCTTTTGGCTGTAACAAGCTGCAATAATACACGCCAGCTGTGTGCTCCATTTTTAGTCCATTGGTAGCAGAAAGCACACCAGTCCCAGCTTACTACATAGACAGTCTCTGAAGTGATAGCCATGAATTTCCCAGTCACACACAGTTTTTTTTTCTCACAGCCTGCCAAACTGGAGAATGGATGGGGCCAGACTCAATGCAGAGGCTGAGGAGTTGCAGCCATTTGGGCTGAACCACTTCATTGTGTTGGAGGAGATGGGGATGGTCAGACTTAGCATTACTTAATGAATTATTGCAAGTCATTGGAGCTGTGGTAGCTGTATCTGTGCATCCTCTTAATTCATTGCATTCAGGTTTGGTTAAATGACTGTGAGGTAAGAGCATGGACAGACTGTTACGACAGGCAGGAACATGTGTTGCACCAAGTCTGACTGGCAGAACTGCACTGTTCTAGAGCAGCAGCACGATAAACCACAGTGCCCATAGTGACTCCAGAGGCTGTGTTTGGGCAGCTGAACTTTATTCCCCAAATAACTGAGTCACAGCATAATTCCTTTGCTTGCTTGAAGCACCCCACACTGTGTAAGACTTCTGTGCAGGGTTGGCTGATATGGTGCAGGATCAACAGGAGATTTTTGATTGCCAGCCACAACATGGTGGGACACGTGAATCTGGAGATGATCTGTACATCATGATATTTATTGTGACAAACACCAAGTTTCAAAATGTAAAACCACACAGGAAACCCTAATGGTAGAATTTATTTCCAAATTAAGACATCTATACATAGATGACATATCTGTTGAAACCTCCAGGATAGTCACAAGAGGAGTAGAACTCAATTGGCTGACCGCAGTTATATAGTACCATCTGAGACACATTTGAGGTACATGCCAGACATCTGTATGTAGCTGTCAGATATAACAGATGGGCTGGAGGAGGTTGTTTAGCTTCTTGAGAGAAAGGTGAAGAACAGACAGGATACCTAAGAGCATCGAAATTGGATTACTGTGCCTAGGCAACAGTATAGGGTGAGATCTAGGCAACACAACTTAAAGACCAATCGTAGACACAATAAAATACCAAGTTGCACCTAGTTCCCACTGACTGCCTTGTCTAGATCTCCATTATCTGGAATGGGAGCTTGAGTACCTTGCTGACGTTTAGTAACCTGCATCTTAATACCTCAGTTTAAGAGCCTCAGTCTGGGAGTCTGCCACATCCAGTCTGCCCCTGCTTCATTTCACCCACTTATAAAATGTATCTAACAATACTTCTTTCTTTCAAAATGTTCTGTCCTGCCTACGTGCTCTGACCAGCCCATCTCCTACCATGTATCTGCAAAGAGCCTTTGTCCTAAACAGAGGTTTCTATGAATTACTTTTATACAAATAATAAATAAGTACTTTAATACTTAACACACTTATATAGATATTCAGAAATAAAATTACTTCAGGTAGTGCCATGAGCATACTTTTCGAATCCCCTGTTCCCCTTCTAGTGCTCATTACCTCTCTGTTGTGTCTGGCTATTTCAGATCTTAAATCTTTAGAAGACTCCTCTTCTCCCTCTCACAATATTTTAGTACTTCAAAATTACTTTTCCTCATTGTCCCAGCAACTTTCAATGATGTGACAGGCATGAAAACTCCCAATTTACTTTATATAAGTCCTTCCACTAATTCCAATAAAAATGTAAATCACCATTAACAATTCCTTTGCATGGTTAAATATGAAAAAGGAGAAGAATGGCTCTTCTGTTTTAATAGCCTAGACTGAAAATACGGGTTTACTATGCTGATCAGAGATTTAAAATTAACGTACCTGCTCTAAAATCTAGGCAGCAGTTCACTGTACAAGTATGATATTTAATCACAGCAGGGTGGTCAGGCTTCTGGGGATATTATAGCTGTGTTAAGGCTAAAAATAGAGGTGAGTTAGTACCAACCTGCTTTTTCAATGATGTGTACTCAAATGCTAAGAACCTTAACCTAGTGCCTTAAAGACACGCGGTTTGAGTATTTATTACATGCAAAAGGATGAAGACATCTCATGTAGTGTTTGCCTCTGGTATAGTGTTACCTGGAGCTAAAGCTTTTGTATTTTCTCTTACAGAAAAAAAACCCTGTAGATCAATGTAAGCTGGGTTTTACACTCATGCAATCTGCCTGTCCTTGGGTGGGCCCCCAAGCTGTATGCAGAGCTTGAGGGGAGTTTGGGTACTGAGCCAAGGTCAGAAGAATGGATGGGAAGCTTGCAAGAAGGAGGCATGAGGTTGCCTAAGATCATTCCCAAACTTGCTTTTCATCAAGCAGGGAAGAGATAGCTGTGATGTGCTCTTTGGACTCGCATAGCAACAACCATGTCTTTAGGGTCTCTGGTGTGCCTCATGTAGCCATTAGCAGTGTATGCAGTTTTGGCAGGGCCGCCAGCTTGCATGAAGTGCGGAGAAGATGTCCTTAAGGGCTGTAACTGATTGCAACAATAATCCTCCTCCAGAGAAGATAGAAGTACCTCTCTCCCCTCTTCTCTGAGTCAGTCCTCAAACCTCTGAGTGCTCCTCTCCACACCGTGGTGGCAGAACGTTTGGACTGCCTGGCTGCAATTAGCACTGTCATTATGCCGATACAAAGTGAGGAGCAGCGCTTTGTTGATGGCTCATGAAATTATGTGGGATAGAACAGAGCCACGTAGGTGGTTCTGACTGGAGCTGCCAGGACCAACTAGCGAAATGAATTTTTCTGCAGGAAAAGAGGAAAGAGGGCTTTATTCCATGTTTAAAAGCAAATTATAAACCCCCTAAATTGCACTTTTTGGAGCCTTCATCTGGTATGTTCTGGTGAAAACAGAATTTTAGATGTTCTGGCTAGCAAGAAATAATTTCATCTTACCACCCCACTGTTTATGACTGCTGAAGCCAGGACCTGGTTTCAGAATATCTGGAGAAAACAGACAGGCCTTGGACATATAGTATGAGTCCCTGTGTCTACGCAGAGGAAAGACCAAGGAGAGTGCTTCATTGACAGCTTCTTATATCTTTCCAGAGGCACTGCTGGACCTTCAGAAGGATTAATACTACTAACTACCTGTGGGACCTGAGTTCAATACATGTACTGGGAAAAAAATGCTGAATTCACTTCCCCTGTGATCATTCCCCTTTTGTGTTTGCTTTGGCAGACCTTCTAGTGAGTAAGCACATTGCCATATTGCTACACAGATGACATTTATCCCTCAAATTTCTTTTAACTCCATATTGGCATTTAAAAGAGGCATTGGAGTTCTCCTCAGTTATTTGTTAAATTTCCAGCATTTGCAAAGAACCACAAACATATTTAGCTTGGGCCTGAATGTCAGTTTTTCTGACTGTTCCTTAAACGTTTCTGTATTTGTCTGATCTTTGTTGCTTACTACCTAAATTTTATTCATTTCTATGCTATATCTTGTTAAGGAAAGGGAGGTTTTGTGTCTTCATGTGCTCTTCAAAGTGAAGGTTCATGATCTCCAGCTGCATCTTTTCTATGCCTGTTGCTTTGTCCCATCATCCCATCTCTAGATGAGGACCTCCCTATGGTGCCTGAAGGTTGATCTGTTTTGGTATTGGGCCTGCTCCACACCTTCCAGGATTTCCTACAGATCCTAATAAATCTCTACCCTTCTTCCTACAGCTTCTTCCAGCCAGGCATTGGGACTTTGCTTCTAGTCAGGTCTGGAGTTGGCACTGGGAATGGTTCAGAGGATGTTCCTGTGGTGTCCTGCTCTATAATTCTTACTAACAACTTCGAGTTTGCTTCTAGAAACGGATTTCCTCCCCTCCCATAATTTGTGAGCCTTCACAGATTAGACTAGAATAGAGTAGACTATTTCAATTGGAAGGCACCTACAACGATCATCTAGACCAACTGCAAGTACTATCCTTGATCCAGCGTGCCTGCTAGATGCAGTGAAATGTACAGCTTCCTACTGGTTTTCCACCTCCCTTCTGGTTTACTGTGAGGTTTCCTGTGATAGTTGTTAAGTTTATTTGTTCCCCCCACCTCACCCCTCTTAACTCTGTGGATTGGGGCAGCGGGGAAGGGAAGGAAATATTTCTCATGAGGAACGAACAGTCCTGTAAAGTCATCCCACAGCAACTGAATTCCCAGTCGGGAATGTTACAAAGCCCTACTGACAGTGTGCAACGTCCCGAAAGCATCACTGGAGAGACAGGGACGCCATGGCTGACTCTGAACCGCCCTTCTGAGGTGTTTAATCCTCTCTGTTGACCTGCGCTAAATTGGTTATTACCTAAGTGAGATAGTTGGAAGCAAGCTACTCCTGTTAAGCATTACAACAGATGCCTAAATTAATCACTCTATACATGGCCCTTTCTTCCACAGCAATAAGTGGGGATTTTAGAATTCCTGTGTCTAATGGAAGTGTTATTAGGATATGGTGAGGTGCTTTGCTGCCTCTCTTAGAGGAGCTGTATAATGGCTGAGATTGATGTGTGTTGACAACAGAGATCATAGCCTGAATTATTATTCATATTACAGTGAGATGTAGAGTGCTTAGCTCCATTGTGTTAAACCATGCATGAAGATAAAACGAGAAGATCTCTGCTTTTTGCAGACTTGGAACAAAACAAGTGAAGGATAAAACTAAGAGAGGAGGAATGTTACCTGGTGATCATGAGATAATTGTGGTCGCTATGATTACTGGACTGTTGAAGGAATGTCCTCATTTTTCACAATAGAAACTATTTGCAGAAAATATTCGGCAGAATTTTTAACATAACGCATTAAAGAAAATGGTGTTCTCCTGCACCCACAGGGCACAATTCACGAAAGGGAAGTATCTAAATTTGTTAAATAAATTATTCACTTGGAAGTAATTGCCAGCCTGACTTTTTCTGATGTCCTTCATGGCAGTGAGGTATGAACTCATAGCTCAAAGACACTCAAGAGTAATTTTAGATTTAGGTGAAGAACAGCATTCTCCACTTAAATAGCATGTTTCAGTGTGACCTCACTCACAGCAATGTGATGGCGCTGAAACATCATCATTTCTCAAAATAGCCATTTCATGAGCAAATGAAGAATAAAGTCTGGTTTCCTGTGGATTCGTAAGAGGGAGCGGATTCTCTAACTTTGAGTAAGAGTGAGGCCAGGTTGGAGTGACTGGTAGGATCTCTCATTCAAAGGCTTTTTAGACAGGCAGGCAGTTGAGACACAGATTTGTACTCATAGTCACCCACACAGTGCAATGACTTCAGCATCATTTTCTCGAGAAACCAGACAGAAAATGTCAAAAAGCTCCCGTCTATTTTTTCCAGTCCTCAAAATTTTATTAATCTCCTGTTTACTGTACCTGTTAGTCATTTGAATAACTGATTTTCCTACTTTATTTATAAGCTTTCTTACAAGTGCAGAATTCATGTTTCTCACTCACAGTTGTCCTATTTCTTCACAACATACATTTCTTCTTCAATTAAGTTTCTGAAGAGCAGCAACAAAGAAGAAAAAAATAAGACAACCATGTCTAATCTCATAGAATATCAAGTTCTAAATGAATTTCAAAGGAAAGGGTGACTAAAGAGTGATAAACGGGTGTCATGGTTTGGGCCGGACTGGCCACTGAGGTGAACGACAGACGCTCTCCCTCACATCTCTCTCCAATTAGAGGAGGGAGACAGAGAAAGAGACTTATGAGTTTAGAAGGAACTAAACTACTTTAATGAAAATATTAATAATAAAATTAAAAGAAAATAATGGAATACTTACAAAATTGTATCAAGCTCCCAGGATGGCAATCACATCACCGACAGGCACTTGGGAAGTCCCAGACCAGACTCAGTGATGGATGGGAACTGGATTCTAGCTCTAGATTCAGGAATGCATGGATTGGGACCAAAGGCAGACAAACATAGAGAATCGTCCTCGGGTACCAGCCATTGAAGAAAGAGGGCTGACCCTTTGATCCCTCAGCTTTTATACTAAGCATGAGGCAGATGGAATAGAATACCCTGTTGGTCAGTTTTGGGTCACCTGTCCTGTCTGCTCCTCCCCACAGGTGAGACCCCACTAGGCTTTTCTGCTTCCAACCCTCCAACGAGGCAAATAACAAAGTTGATTTGCATTGGGTGTTATAGCAATAAGTATAAGCAGGAGCCTCTCTGCATACCATTCCTTGGCATCAACTATAACCACAGGTCTTATCACTTTGAGAGCAAACAGTTTCTGCACAATACACTGTTAATTTCAGTAGTTAGAAGAGGCTTAGCTCCAAAGTAAAATTATAGAACAGAAAAGTGGTTGTTTTACCTCAAACCTGGGCAACAGGGTAGAAGGCAAGCTGGACTTATGGTTAGGATTGTGTTAAGTTATCCAGTAGCTGTCTTATGGGAAAGAACTAGATATCAATGATGTGGCCTATTTTCTACAGTTCTTCAACGTAAATTAGCACTGTAACTGGAGAAACGGGGATGCGTGCAGTACTAGAGCTTGCAGAGTAGTAACTAACTGGTTCCAATGACAACGAAGTATCAGATCAGTGGGTGTTACTAACAGAGTTCCTCAAAGAAACATTTTAAGACTAGTCATGCTTAATATTTTCTTTTATAAATTGGCATAAAAATGTGGGGTTGAGAATAAAATTAATTTATGATAGTAATGATGCATCCTCCACGCAAAGCGAGTTAGGTCATCTCTGATGGGAGAGAAGTTAACCAAGGCATGAGTCAACCACTGCTTTTTGGTGACAAGTCCCCTAATTCACATTGTGCTGCTTCTGATGCTGACACATGTCACAAAGCCAGTGGTGAAGGACTTGGTCTTTTCTCAGGAAGACAGAACTGGGCATGGAGTCTGCATGGTATCTCAAGTACTGTGTGCAGTTTTGGACCCCTCACTACAAGAAAGAAATAGAGGTGCTGAAGCATGTCCAGAGAAGAGCAACAAAGCTGGTGAGGGGTCTGGAGAACAAGTCTTATAAGGAGCGGCTGAGGGAACTGGGGTTGTTCAGCCTGGAGAAAAGGAGGCTGAGGGGAGACCTTATTGCTCTCTACAACTACCTGAAAGGAGGTTGTAGCAAGGCGGGGGGGGGTCAGTCTCTCTTCCCAAGTAACAAGCAATAGGACAAGAGGCAATAGCCTCAAGTTATGCCAGGAGAGGTTTAGATTAGATATTAGGAAAAAGTACTTCACAGAAAGGGTTGCTAAGCATTGGAGCAGGCTGCTCAGGGAAGTGGTGGAATCGCCATCCCTGAAGGTATTTAAAAGATGGGTAGACATGATGGTTTAGTGGTGGTCTTTGGCAGTGTTAGGTTGATGATTGGACTTGATGATCATAAAGGTCCCTTCCAACCTAGACAATTCTATTCTATGTGTCACACTTGTTATTCTTTATCCAATATCAAATGTGTATACTGCAGAACTCCCACTTTCTTTGACCACCACTCACCTTAGGCATAGGCATTCAAAAACTACAAGGGCATACATATAAACAGAACTAGGAATTGGTAGTTATTGCTGAGTCAGACCTCCACTTAGAGGTGTAAGGAACATTTCACCAGGTCTCTCACTCTGAATTACCTATAGCTCTTCTGTTTCTGTTCTGTCCCTATTAAGGGAATCAAACAGTGCAGAAGAGAGACATGCATGGAAGAAGAATAAGCTCTCGTACTTATGAGCCCAAGTAAATCCAAGAAAGTTATTTAATGTGGATTTACATTGTATATGAAAATGGCTTGTCGCCACCACTGCCTGCAGTCAAAATGGTTTGGATACATGCTTTTCACCTTTCATAGATGTCTACACTTTAATTTGATCATTTCTTTTACCTTGCTGTAACAGAGCAGGAGGTCTAGATTTTGCCCTGCAACATTGCTTTTACAGAAAAATCTGTTTAATGGTGTTGTGTACTAATAGCTCATGTGAACCAATGTATAACTGATTCCTTAGTACACATTAAGTGTGTTGTCCTGGGTTGCACACTAAAAGAGGAGCTCTGGACTGGGCTCTCACCCCTAGCACACATTCTCTGTCTTCCCCTTGTGCAATATGTCTTGGTGTAGTGCTTGAAGTTTGGAACAGAACGGCTGAAGTAAAAGGCCTATTATGGCATTTTTGGAATTATTACTGCTTACTATATCTTCAGTTCTTCCCTTTGGGCTGTTCTCATTTTGCGCTGCTTTTCCTTTGTTGTTTTGATGTGTACGCACAATGTCATGTCTTCTCAAGTGTACTCAGGAAAGGGACTTCCACCAGCTCCCTTGGCAATATATAAGAGCGGTCCTTCTCTCCAAGCAATGACTTTCAGAAAGTTACTGGAAATTTCTCTACGGTCACCTTATTCATCCTTCCCCACAACAGCTTTAATGCTGTAAAATCTAGGTCTGAAATACGACAATCCAAGGCTGTCTTTCCTTTTTGCAGATTAACTTTTCTATAAATATTACTTCTCTCATCCCAGTCCTCCCCTCTTTAGAAGCTATTAATGTCTTAATAACACTAGTATTCATTATGAAAATGCATTTCACCTTCTATCACATTCAGATCAGAACCGATCTTTTTTTTAACTTCAGAGAAGAGATTTTTTCCAGGAGATGCTTGCTATTCAGAGATTGTATTTCACATTGCAATTGAAAGGGATTTAATGACCCATTTATAATAATTAGAGCTGTCGTGTTTTTGTTCTTAATACATTTTGTGAATGACTAACTGCAGCACCTCCCAGCTGGCCTCAGTAATGCTTGATGGGGCTCTTTGCCCCACCAGGTCTGGAAAGTTTCATAAAAGAGTAATTTCAAATAATGAAAGTTAAAAGGGTGATGTGTAAGTCTTCATTTGACGCACCTATTCAAACCATTTGTCATGCCATGGAATTGCTGGAATAAAACTATAAGAACTGAAAGAATGAAGTGTTATGTTGTCTCCCACAATGCATTGTTTTATTTACTCTATAACCTTATTTTTGAATAAGATTTTAGACCTACCTGACCTAACACAACTAGAAATTTTAGCCTCAGGCTGCACTTGCCAGCTAAAGAGCATGACTAAGTTATACCAGGGGAATCTATAATGGTATAATAGCTTCATAGGCAGGGTAAAATGTAATTAGTCATCTATTAAGAACTAGGAAATAACTGTAGTTGGTCACCCTGTGTAGCAGGAACTGGTTAGGAAGAGAATTAATGAGTTTAAAGTTATGTAATTTCTCTCACCACTTTACCTAAACATCTTACTGTAGTCATTTACTCATTCATTTATTCATCTTTTCATTCATTCATTTATATTCTCAGCATCACTAACCATCAGTCTCTTGATCTTGAAACCTGTGTTTTCTTCTATTTATGGCACTTTTCAACATGTTACATGGTCATGTACTTGGGTATTTTGGTGAATGGAATATGAAAGTGCTAATGGCAGAATAACTCCTTACCTGATGAATCACACTCTAAAATTCAAAGAAAAGTATAATTAGAAGAGGATGTCAGTGAAAAATAGGATTGCCAAGTGGCTTTACCAGCACCTAGAGCATGCCAGACCCAGCTGGTTACTTTCCTGATAAAAGAAACACAGTATATTTCTTGCTTCTGGATTTCAGTAGAGTGGTTGAATTGATGCAGTGTCAACTTCTCTAATGATGCAAGAAAAATTAGGAATTAACATATGTATTGTAAAATGCGCAAGGAAATGGATAAACTGGGGATGAATGTGGGTTTTATGAAAAAAAGAAGTTAACTTCTTTCAAAAGGGAACTTGATTCAATTCTAGAATAGGTGAGATGATATGTGTGTTCTACTGGAGGAGGTCTGCAGATCTGGAGACTGAAGAAGTTCTTCTCAGGCCTGCTTTCTTGTGGAGGAAGGGAAGGAGGTGACATATTCAGAGTCACAGAGCAGGAATAAAACCTCAGAAATAGCTTCTTGAATGCATTCGTCCAGCTGAGGCTGAGGTAGTAGACAAAGACAGAGAAAACTTTTTTTTGAGATAAGGGACACATCTGTGCTTGGACTTCTGTTATTTGTGTGGGCTCAGAAGAAAGGAGTGTCCCAGAAGTAGGAGCAAAAACTTTCAAGCATTCAGCACAGGTAGAACACACCAACACTTAGAAATTTCTTTGTAGTAAGTGCTGAACATGCATATTATTATAGGGGGGCACTGAATCCTTCAGATGCTGTTGGTACACAAAGAATAACCATAATACAAACAATGGCACGCACCAGTAGACTTTAGAACGTGGTGTTTCAGGCAGTCTTACACTCTGCCAGCCTTAAGCAGATGAGCACAAATTGAATTTCATGCTAACTTGCTCTGGGCAATGAGGACCCAAGTTTTTAATTGAGTTTTAGTGAATTAAGGTAACTTAATTAATTTTTTTTTTTCCCAGACAGTTCATAGATACAACAAAAATGTTTTGATAGCAATATTAATCTGCCCCACTGTCTGCACATATGACAGGCAATGTTGCTCGTGTCATTAGTGCTACTGGTGAAATAACTACATGCCGGTTGGGAAAGTTGGCAAAGCAACTGTAACAAATAAATAGCCTGGTATAGGATAAATTGGTAAAACCAATAGAATTCAAGTATTTAGAAACAACTAGATGGGGATGGGAGGAAATATACTGAAAATGGAAAGGAGAGAAGAATGAAACTTTCTATTGTGAGGGTAGTTGAATACTGAAACATTTTGCCCAGAGAGGTTATTGGGACTCCTTGGAGATATTCAAACCCCAACTGGACATGACCCTGAGCAACCTCTTCTAGCTGTTTCCAGGTTGGTTGGATGGATGATGCCTGAAGGTTCCTTCCACCTTCCAACATCAACTATTCTGTGTGATTTTGAATCAAATTATGGTTGCATAGAAACCCTCACTTCTGATGTTTGCTCATTTTTAATGAGTGCTTGATTTTCTAATACTCTGGGTCTTCTAATAAAAGTAATATATGAACATGCATACTAATATAAGTGGATGCTAACACTTACATATAACATGTGACATACAAGTTGCACATCATACATGATTACCAGGTCTGCGAAGGTCAACTTTTTCCCTTTGGACAGGCATTGGGTAAAGCACAGCTTTAGAAGGAAGGAAACCAAGGTTTGTTTCCAAAGCTGCTTTTTGACCTGCAGTACAACCATGGAAAAGCCCTCTGAGGTTTTATTGTCTATTGGTAATGACAGAGAATCAATTGTTTTTCAACATGTCTGTATGGAGAAAGGTCTCTATCTCAGCAGGAGCTGCCAAAGGTGCCTGTTATTGACTTGGTCCTTTGCTCAGTGGATGAGAAGAACAAGAGATCACTCTTGTTATGGTTTGAGAGACCCATAACAATTTGTTGTCGTTTAGACAATCATTCTATCACCCAATGACCCCTCCCAACCCGGGAAGGGGAATGGGGAAAAGCAAGGAAACCCGGGAGCTGAAGTATAAACAGATTTAATAGAATATGATTAGATAATTAACATTAACAGCATTAAAGAACCAATATTGATCCCGACACCAATACAGAATATACAAGGATTATACTCAGCCAATTATATCAGTAGGAAGCTGTGCACTCTCAGCAGTGGACAGCAAATGTTGGACACTGCGAGCGCTACAGCTTTGGGAGGAGGGGAAGGCCTCAGGAGTCCGGCACCAGGGCACGAAGTTCTCAGGATGGCAGCCATCAAGGCAGAGAGAGAACTTCACAGCCAACTTTCTAATTTATAGTGAATGTGATGTTGATGGTATGAAATAATCCTGTTGGCCAGCTTGGGTCAAGTGCCTGGGTCTTGCTGCTCCTCATCCCCGCACCTGGCAAGCTCGAAAACACTGAGACCTTGAGACCCACACACCATAGCTGGCTGTAAAGTAAATATTTTCACAATTTCAGACACAGGAGTCTTCTGAAAGTGCAGTTTTCCCAAGTATTAGAATAGAAATTAGTTCTGTGTCGCTCAAACCAGGACAACTCTCTAAAAAGAAAGTTGTGTTGGTCCAGTCACCATGTCACGATATGCTTAAAAAATGGTGTGGTTTTGGCAGATGTCATGAGGTATGGGCTGGGGCAAGAAGACAAGTACGGCCCCATATACTTGTGCATAGGGTGTCTGGATTGCTCTAGCTTGTCCTTGTATGTACCTTCCTCAACCAGAGCCACATTGAAGTGAGCAGGCAGCAGGCTCGAGAAGGGAACTAACTCGTTAAATTGCTTTTCAGTGTCGAAGGCTGAGAGGATGGCTCGTAAGCTCCCTCACCTTTTCTCTTCTAGAGAACTTGTTCAGATCTGGAGTGGGTCAACATAGACCAACTTGTCTTCACTTGAAGAGAAAATGAATGCATGATTAGGTCCTGTTTTAAAGGAGACTGTGTGACTGTACACGTAAACCGCTGCTCTCACCTGTCTATCATTCCTACCAACCTTCCACTGCAGTGGAAGTTTGTGGTGCCCAGCATGGGCTTTGGGGCTGCAGTCCAGCCTAAATATTCTGTTCATCATGATATAAAAAGAGGAACAGCATTTCCTGGAAGCAGTCAAATGGACTAAAAATATCAGGGAAGATAAAAGAAAAGTGGGTTTATGCCCTCTGATTTTTTGGTGTATTTTTCTGATTAGTGTTTCAATTATGGATGTACTGCTTATGGCTGGTAATGTCAGCATTTTTCTTTTTTAAAATCTCTGGGTATTTTTATTGCTTTTCATTTTAAATAGTATCTTAGCAAACCTTGAAAAAATGACTGAATACTCTTCATCTTTAGAGACATGCAAAGTGTTAACAGGAAGCAGAAGCATGGCCACAAGAAAGAGAAAAAAGAAAAAGAGAAAAAAAAAGAAAAAAAAACCAACTAAACCCCCCAAATGAAACCCTTGAGAATTTCAAGAGGTGTTTAGCATGAGATTTTTTTCTAAATTGATGTGTGGGGAAGCAAGTATTGTTCAGGCACATGCAAAAAATTTTTAGATCCTAAAGATGAGAATACTGCATGAATAAGGAGCACAAAACTGCTAAAACATGGGATCTGAGTGCCAAAGTCACAACGAAGCTATGGAATAAAATGCAGCATCTGCAGACCGGCTCAGTGCCATGGAAGGAAAGACAATCCTGCATTTGAATGGGGAACTAGATTGCAGAAAGAGCCTCATCTGGTCTTCTGCAAATATTTGACTCTAAAAACCCAACTGAGCTGTGAGTTTCCATTTGGTTTTATTGTCACTCCTAATGAAGGGGGGAGAGAAAATGGTGAAGGAGGGAAAAAGGATGGTACAGTAAGCTTTTGGGAGAGGAGGAAATATCTGAGTGTTTGGAGAGTCCTGAGGATTTTGGAGTCAGATGAGAAGGGAGTCTGAAAAGAAATAGAGCAAAGTGCATCTTGTTGATGGACTGCAATTTTCATGGAATCATAGAATAGAGAACTATGGAGAGAAGAAGGACAGAAAACCTGTTTTGGTGAAGATGTGCAGCCCAACCCAGCTGTTTGGGAGAGTGGTGCTATCTCTACACAACAGAGCAGGATTTTAGGCAGAAAAGAACAAAAGAGAAACATTTTCCATCTTCAAAGAGGGCTGGGTGTTGAAAGCAAGCTCTAAGGAGAGTTGAGATATAATACGTTGAATTAACCATCAATGGTGGCCAGACTGATTTAAGGCTGTTACAGAAGATGTGCTCAAGAGGTAGGACAGTGTGAAATGTGAGCCAAGATTACAGATGTCTCCAGGAAAAAAAGGGAATAAAGCCTGATGGGACACTAACTGAGGGCTGTGGAGGAGAAGTCACTGGGGAGGGGAGCTAGGTAGGGTGGACTCTAAAGCAAGAGAGGTGGCTGAAAAGCCCACAAAAGGGAGAGCAGTAAAAAGAACAAATACTTAGCAGCGGTGACTGTTGATATTGAAGGAAGCTGACAGTCAGATATGCAGAAACGAGAAAAAACATCTTAATTCTGTCCTTGTACAATAATCTTCCAAGAGACATAGAAAAACAGTGAAAGAATAAAGCATGAAGTGAATATTCATTAAAGAAAGAAAAAAAGTCTTGTACCATTAGAGATTTGTCTAGAGATGGGATGTTGTCCTCCTGCCTCTATTTGTTACAGTTCTTGGACTGAAGTCCAAAACAAAAGCAGAAAAGGGCTATCCAGCCAAACTGCGGCTGGCAGATTAACGTGGATTCCTGGCAAACTGCTGTGAATGTGCCTCGCTTGCATTTTCTTACAGCCCTCACCAGCAGCTACTTCAGCCCCTCCAGTAATGAAGATGTGTCTCTCTCATTTACACATATTGAAGCCATTCCATTTTAGCATAAATAATTAATTACTCATTGAAGCAGGAACTAGGAGAAAGTGTCTTGCATCCCAGGTGAATGCCCAAACTACCGTATTATGGAGAAATTCCCACTCTCTTTTGCTCATTAGGTATTAATTCAGCTATGCAAAGCAGAGCAGTGTCAACGGAAGTAAATGAAATGGCTCTGTCCCAAATAACCATGCAATGCACTGAGGAGGACATCTCCGAAGAAGGTGAAAAGCCTAGTTTCAAGCTCTCTGTCTACTTCATTTGAAGCAAAGCTTTGAACGTTGTTGTGGTTTAACCCCAGATGGCCACTAAGAACCATGCAGCTGCTGGGTCACTGCCCCTGCCCCGGTGGGATCGGGAGAGAGAATCATAAGGGTGAAAGTGAGAAAACTTCCATAGCGCCATAGTAGTTCCTGTGAAGAAAATTAACTCTATCCCAGCCAAACCCAGCACAAACAGTTAGGAAGATATAGACACATGAGTACAGAGTTTTCTTGGGCTGAGGTCTTTCGCTTACACCTGGGCGTATATTTGTCAAATTACAGATTTACTCATCCAGAGAAAATAAAAATATCCATGTGAAGGGCTGTCTTTTGTCACAGAACTTTTGTCTTTCGTTCCTAAAGAAGAATTTCCAAGAAAAAGAGAGAGAAAATATAATGTGTGGAGGCTTTCCAGTCCCCTACCTGCAGGGATATCGGCAACTTCTGTCCATTGACTCTTTTTCACAAGTGAAGATTGCAGGTGGAAAAGAGAAACGAAATAGCAGGACATAAGTAAGTCAGAGTGATACTGCTTTAAATATGGGTGTTTCATGTGCCTACTGTACCTCCTAGTGCCTTGGCACACAGAGCACTATGGGACATCATTTACAAAAGATAAACAAAAGGGTAGACCAAATCAGATAATTTTCATGTTCAGTCTAGACAATGAAATATGGTCATGCAAAACTTATGTCAACATACAGCAATTGATGAGCCTTTTGAGGAAAATCAGATGTAATATCACCATTGCTGCGAAAGCCAGCACTTTAGGAGCATAAGTTACTAAAAGATCTTTACAGCGTCTATCTATGAGACAGTGCAGCTGCAATGACCCCATGATCTCCTCCAGCCTCTCTTGGGGACTTCCTCGCTATAAATGCTGATTGAAAGGACACATCTTCGTCCACATAGAAAGGCTCCCATGGCATGATCTGTGTAGTGCAGAGAGGAAGGTGGAGGAAGATCATCAGGAGAAGAACTGCATGGAAGATCTTTGTTGCCAGGACTGAGAATTTCACCTGTACCTGGTCACATTGAGCAGTTTGCCATGCCAAGGGGAGGAAGAATGGAAAATATTTGCCACAGACTTTTAAAAGCATAGAATCATATGCTGGTTTGGGTTGGAATGGACCTCTGAAGATGATCTATTTCCCGTAACCCTGCAATGAGCAGGGACATCCTTCACTAGATCAGGTGATCACTGTCAGCTCATGTCCTGTTTTTCATCCACCAGTACCTCCAAGTCCTTCTCAGCAGGGCTGCTCTCAATCCCTTCATCCCCCAGCCTGTATTGATACTGAGGGTTGCCCTGACCCAGGTGCAGGACCTTGTACTTGGCGTTGTGGAACTCCATGAGGTTCACATGGGCCCACTTCTGGAGCCTGTCCAGGTCCCTCTGGATGGCGTCCTGTCCCTCTACTGTATGAACTGCACCACTCAGCCTTATGTTATCTGCAAACTTGCTGAGAGTGCACTCAATCCCACTGTCTATGCCATTAATAAAGATGCTGAACTGTTCCAGTCCCGATACAGACCGCTGAGGGACACTACTTGTTACTGATCTCCATTTGGACATTGAGCCATTGACTGCAACTTTTCGGACACAATCACCCAGGCAATTCCTTATCCATAAAACAGTACATGCATCAAATCCATATCTCTCCAATTTAGTGACAAGGATGTTGCGTGGGACCATGTCAAAGGCCTTAAAGAAATCAAGATGGTCAAGACAGATTAAATCAGTTGTACGTACCTCTAGCACCTTGAGGTCCGTCAGCTCCCTGTACCTTTCTCTCCCCTTCTTTTCCTGGGTGAAATTGGGAGATGCTGAATGTTTGTCGTCAGGTCAGCTTTGATTTTGCAGTCTTTGAGGAATGTGAGACAAAGAAGAGTCTACATTTTCTATCAGCCATGGACCAAGTTCCCACTGGAATTTGGATCCCTCTTTCCTGATGATTAGGGTAGAAAAAGAATATTTTCCAGGAGGTTACATTTATTTTTTAAATGTATTTGCTCTTGCAAATATGTCCTACATCTTTGTTTTCTGTTTCTCATAACAGCCATACAATGCTTCCATCGACCTTCCATTGCTTTATTCATTTTGGATCACCCCATGTGGTGTGGATGTTTTTCTCAGATAGTGACAGTGACAAAAACGAGATTTGGTGATGAAGGCAGTCAAGCAAATCTTTTGCAGTAGCTTGTTACTTCTGGGTTATGGTACAGAGGAATTGATAGCACACCCATATTTTAAGATAAAAGCAGGCTTTTTCTCAGGAAAAGGAAGGAAGGTAGTCAAACCCAGGGTTTTTATGCACTTGATACTTGCTGTTGTGTTTGAATACATGATACCCAACAAAACAATCCCCCTAAGCCCATTACATGGGAACGCTGGGGAGTTATAAAAAACAGATGATTACATGGTGTCACAGGGGAAGTGTGAAACAGCTTTACACCCTGTAAAAGTGGGGATACCTGGGAGTGCTGTGTGAAGATGGGAAGTTGCTTTGCAAGAGAAAGTTCTTGCACAGCACAGTATCGGGATGTTGCTGGCTATGTGACAAGCATTGCAAAAAATTTAAACATTGTCCAGAGCTGACCGAAGCATTGCAAAAAGTTTAAACATTGTCCAGAGCTGACTGCTGCATGCAAAGTTACCTAATGCAAGCAAGAAAGTGCTGTCAAAGAGATGGGGTGCTTCCATCCCTGGAGGCGTTTAAGGCCAGGCTGGATGTGGCCTTGGGCACCGTGGTCTAGTGTGAGGTTTCCCTGCCCAGGGCACGGGGGTTGGAACTTGATGATCTTCAAGGTCCCTTCCAACCTAAACCATTCTATGATTCTGTGATTCTCTCTTTGATGGCAAGCAGCATCCTATATATTAGTGTAAAGGACCTTTTCCATTCTGCACCATGATCTGGTGGGTGAAAAGTCACACTGCCTGAAATGAAATACTTTTAGTTTTCTTTTTTTCTTCATCTGCTGAAGCATTTCCTAGCTTAGTCTGTTTATGGTCACACTTTCTATGAATTTTTCATTATAAACAGCTAAAGGTTTAGTAAATAATTAATTGCTCCTATAAGCATCTTACAGACACAAGCACCTGGATAAGAGACATCTTTAATTATGAAAAACTGTGGGGTGGGCAACCTGCTGGGATGCTGGGCTTTCTAAAAGCTAATTTCAGAATGCTTATTAAACGATCAGTTGTAAATTAACCCTTTACATGTAATCTTCAAGGAATACTTGACCAGATTCTTTTTTTGAAAATGGGAATTGCAGGGGTTTGGGGCAATTGCTCTGGGCTCCTTCTCTGTCTGAAAACACGTGTGATGGGGCTGGTTTGGAGCCAGTTTCAGATCAAAGCTGGTTGTGTGAGATCTGATCTGCAGTGGGACTGGGGGTTCTGTGAAACTTTGCATTGTCACTCTTTGAAGTCGTGGATCCCGCGGAGGTTCTGGGGGTGACACTGTTGAAGTGTTGACCTGGAGAGCCATGTTCCCATGGCTCTGCATGACTCACAAAATGAGAAACTGAAACAAGCCTTTACTCTGTCTGTGCTCGACTCACTGCAAGCATCTCCACTGAGTCACGCTTCCCTGTGAAACCTGGGATCTTGTCCTAAATAAACAAAAATCTTGTGACAACAAAACAAGTGCAAAGAATTAGATCATAGGAGGTAAAAAAGAAGCCTGTCTTGAAAGAGGAACCCAAAGCAAACCCAACTACAGTCTGAAGAACCCTTGTGGGACAACCAAAGTCTTTGATTGACAAGAGCTTTATTTGGCACCAACACTAAGTTCACCACCTCACTCACGTTCAGAGAGGGATTTCAGCACAGGCACACCTGTGGGAAAAGGACAGTAGCTTTTGCCGGCAATTGCTTTAGCTCTTTCCATCTGTATCCCAGAAGGTTTCTGGTATGGTTACATGGAAGGGGCAGGGATCAACACCTCTTTCCAGGGTTCTTGATCATGACACCAAGGCTGTAAGCTGTAGGAAACTAAGGTGTCCTTGCATATTTTGAGACCCTGCAGTGGCTTCAGCCCCATCTTCTTATGGACTGGATATTTATTCTATAATCAATCTCCTTCATATGTTGATAAATGGAGGTTGTTTGAGACTCTAAGGGGGAAAAAAATCAAAAAAAAGAGAAAAGGCTTCTCACCTGTTTGAAAAATTGCTTCACAGACCAACAGCTTCCTCTCCCCACTCCACCCTCCTCCCGTGCCTCTCAGCATGTTGCCTGGCTGTGTTATTCCCAGTTCAGCTCCCCTCTCCTGTGCTGGGACCAGTAACCTTGTACAAAGTCAAGTGACTGCAGAAGTCACGCAAGCAGGTCAGTGCCTGGGCTGTGTGCTCTTGGGGGGACGGATCCTGCATGGGAGCTTGTCTTGGGCTGCTCTGTTGGAGCTTCCCACTGCATCTCTCCCGCCAGAGCTAAAAACACAAGGCTGGATTGATGGAGACGTCAGAAGTACATTTTCCCAGAGGTCAACTAAATTCAGGTAATGATGCAATGCTGCAGTGCACTCCTAATCCAATCAAATAACGTAATGGTTTAGGCTCTATCAAATAAAGTTCAAGGTATGCATGTGAAACGTGTCTGCTGCTCGGCTGCTGGCAGCTTTCCTAAGTGCTGAGAATCAGATCAGAAGAAATAAAAAGCCTCCCATCTCCAAAGAAAAACTTCCACGCAGACACACACTTGGAAAAAAGACAATACTTGAGTGCAGCTTTCTTTGCCAGGCTTTTTTCTTTTTGTAATCATTTTTGTTTTACTCTCGTCTTCCCAGTTTAAAGCCTATTTGTTTTAGGTCCAGATGATTTCTAAAATTGCTGATGAATTTGGGTGCCTCAGTTTAAGGGTTGAAACCATGTCTGGAGTGGGGAGTCCTGATTTGTTCTCAGACGTGAGCAGACTCAGGACATTGGGGAAATGCAAGCCCTTTTTAAAACACCTCAAATTGAGTATCCAGAAGTTAGTATGGCAGAAAATATTGTTCATTTCTAGAACTCTTTGGCCTTTGCCTTTGCAACTGCACATCTTTGCTTAGTAAAGTCATCGATGTTATTTACGCAGTTTAAAATATCAGATCAGGGAATATAAGTCTCTGTATAATTCATCTGGTATTGGGTAAGTACTGTAATGCTGTTTCTGTATAAATTTAATTCATCAAACAGTAAATGCACCAGCAAAAATTCACACAACTATTGATCTGATTTATTCCTTATTAAATATTAATTGAAGTTTCTCCATCATGCCCAATGAAAGTTGTCCAGCTGTGTGAGAAATATATGCATATTTATCTTTTACGTAATGCGGTGCATTCATCCAAACAGCAGACAGCATTGACTAATGCACCGCTTATTTCTCAGGCAGAACATTTGAATAAAAGCAAATTGGAGGTACTCTAAAGATCTATCTATCTGCCGCATCTGTTTAACCCAGTACCACACCAAAAAGATTTTTCTGGCTTTGGGGAGTGCCTGTCCCTCTCCTCTCTTTGTGTTTTTTGGTCCCCAGGGAAACGCATTGCGGTGGTGTGGTGGCTGAATTTTCAAGGGAGTGAGCCTTGCAATGAGCGGGGTGCTATGCACCTTCCTCAGGTGATTCCGGGACATGGTCAATTCTTAATTACTTGTGACATGGTCAATTCTTAATTACCTGTGAGGGGATTATCCAGGGCACAGATTAAGCCTGCTGTGGCTGCGAACCACTCAGGCTGGACCCGCCAGAGTGGGCTCAGATCTGCAGCCAGCAGGACTGCGCTGGCTCAGCGCTGCAGATGCTCCCGGGTCTGGGCTCCCCTGGGATGTCCAGCCGCTACAGGCAGGTTGAGCTTTAGCCTTGTTTGGTCTCTTGCTTGTGTGTTTCCTTGCAGAATGAGGGTAGGACTGTAAATCACTGCCATTGCCATGAGTTAATTGTACTGAAACCCTGCTAAATCCAACTTATTATTATAAGACCTGCTTTGAAGGAAAATGAAGCCTGCCCTGAACTAATTATTTAAGACTGGACTCCTTCTTTTGTTTCAGAGCCACTCATTTTTGTTTTCTCATGAACCCAATCATAGAATCATAGAATTGTTTAGATTGTAAGGGACGTTTAAGATCATCAAGTCCAACCATCAACCTCACACTGACAAAAACCACCACTAAACCATGTCCCTAAGTACCACGTTTACCAGCCGTTTAAATGCCTCCAGGGAGAGCAATTCCACCACTTCCCTGGGCAGCCTGTTCCAGTGTTTGATAATCCTTTCTGTGAATAATTTTTTTTCCTAATACCCAATCTAAACCTCCCCTGGTGCAACTTGAGGACATTTCTTTTTGTCCTATCGCTTGTTACTTGGGAGAAGAGGTTGACTCCCACGTCTCCCCGTTTACAAAGTTCTACAGTATTGTTGAGCTGCTGTGATGTATAACAAGTGAAACAGCTCCTCTCCTCTGATTTATTTGTGTTTGCTGTGAGCTCAGTGGCCTGACTCTGCATGAGCAAGCATTTCTTTGGAATCTGGTTGCTCTCTCTGACTAAACTATGTGGTTGCCTGTGTTTACTGAAGGGATTTGTTGACTGGGAAATGCAACTTTTTCTTCCACATTGATTGTGACTCTCACTGGCCACCGTTTAGAACTGTGCATTGTTTTCTGAAGAGTTCATTTCCCTGGCCAAAGATTTTGTTTGAATCAAGTGTAGCTCATAAGTCTGCTTTGTGGGTCTCAGTTATTTCATCTGTTGGGGTTTTTTGTGACCTTGTTATTAGATGTCTTTCTTCAGCACTATAGAATAGTCAACCATGAGCTTCAGTCGTCCCAGGGCTAACCCTGAATGGTCATAGAGCACTGGACAATGCACCAGCCTCCATCCTACACGCAGAGCTCATCCCTTCTGAGCACCTCTGGGCACTCCCATGGGCATGCCTGACAGGACAATCAGGCTAGATCAGGGAGAGGCCATGGTAGGCATATGCCTTGTCTTATTCTGGGCTGTATGGGCTTTGATGTTGAGATGGAAGTGTCTTGCTGTTCCTGAATGATCAAGACACTCCTGGATGCTGGCAGACATTTCCCATCTACTGGCCCATTGTTCTCCCTTGTTGCTGGAGTCCTCCAGCCTCACCTGCAGAAAACCTGGTGAAACAAGGATTATCCTGACAATCTTGTGGGCCCAGCTGAGCAACCATGGTGGTGGAAAAACACCAACAGCACAGAGCATGAAGCTGCAAAAGCAAGTGTTGATTCATTAACAGCAATGCAAAGCACCTTTGCTAGTGAGTCCCGGATCGATCTTCTAACCAGGCTCCCCCTCTCTTCCTTGCATGGCTAATAAAACACAGCATAAGAACTGTCCTATTCAGGAGTGGAGTACATTAGATGCTACAATTGGTTTTATTTTTTCCTTAAGTTTGATTCTATGAAGGAATGAACCAACATGTCCCAAGGTCTGAGAAATTTGAGGCAATTTGATTTCAGCAAAGCGTGTTTGTTTGGAAGTCAGTTCAAGGCATCTTTTCTTTGGTTACAGTTAGTTTTCCAAGTATACTCCAGGGTGAAAGATGTGGTTTTTCAGGGAAGAAATGCATTTAAAGCTAAATTTTACCCTGATATATTCCTTTGTAGTGCCTGTTGCCTGGGCATCTCGAGTCTGAATCTGCCTCTCATTTCTCAGAAAATAGACATTATGGTAACCTCTGGTTTATTCTTAGGAGGAAGGAACTGGGACAGCTTTAAAGTACTGCAAGAACCATTCATGCACATGATTTAAATCATGCCATTCTGCTGACAAGCTGAAACCTACTAGGAAATGGGTTTTACTTGCTCTTTAAGTAGATAATTGCGGGGGG